>NC_080176.1:60875907-60965907 GCF_950295315.1 Erinaceus europaeus
TACAATAGTATGTACATAACATTTCTCAGTTTTCCACATAATAGTACAACCCCACTAGGTCCTCTGTCATCCTTTTTGGATCTGTACTCTCCCCCACCCACCCCAGAGACTTTTACTTTGGTGCAATACACTCAGTGACTCTTTTTTAAATTTTATTTATTGATTTAAATAACAGAGAGAGAGCGGAAGCTACACAGAGAGACCAGAGTGCTACTCAGCTCTGGCTGATGGTGGTGCTGGGGAGTGAGGCAGGGACCTTGGAGCCTCAGGCATGAGGTTTTTTTTTTCTTTAAATATTCTTTATTTAATTTATTTATTCTGTTTTGTTTCCCTTGTTGTTTTATTGCTGTAGTTATTATTGTTGTTATTGATGTTGTCATTGTTGGATAGGACAGAGAGAAATGGAGAGAGGAGGATAAGACAGAGAGGGGGAGAGAAAGATAGACACCTGCAGACCTGCTTCACCGCCTGTGAAGTGACTCCACTGCAGGTGGGGAGCCTGGGGGGTTGGGGGGGCTCGAACTGGGATCCTAGGCCAGTCCTTGCACTTTGTGCCACGTGCACTTAACCCACTGCGCTACTGCCCGACTCCTCTCTTTAAATCTTTTTTGTTTTAATACTTATTTATTCATTGGGTAGAGACAGCCAGAAACCAAGAGGGAGGTGGAACTAGAGAAGAAGAGACACCGTAGAACAGCTTCACCACTCTCGAAGCTTTCCCCCAGCAGGTGGGGACAGGGCTTGAACCCGAGTCCTCGCACACGGTAACACGTGTGCACTTAACCAGGTGCACCACCACCCAGCACCACCCAGCCCTGGCATGGGAGATTTTTGCACAGTCATTTTGCTGTCTCCCAGGCGCCATGTAGCTCACCTGACTGCTGGGATCTGAGGTTGTTCCAGGAGATCCAGAGCAGAGGTTCTGTCACATAGGGGCAAGAAGTCTGGAGAAGTCCACCCCCAGCCCCTGTGCTCACAAACTCCTAAACATGCTGGTGAATGTTCAGCATCTCTAAGGAGTAAGTGATTCTTTCCTTCTTGGTGACAAACTCTGAAGTGACTCGAGCCTGTGAGTTTAATTAAGTACCACCCCATTACTTTTTAGTGGTGCTTGCAAATGAATTTGTCCATTAGGGATTCTAGGAAACTGGTGTTTCTTCTTAGATTTCTATCTAAATCCATGAGAATCAAAAGCTAAAGCTCTCATTTCTGGGGGGATTTCCCCCATGGGAATCCCAAAACATGTCTTTGTTTGCATAGATTTGATTTTTAACTATATAGATGAAACCCCCCACACAGCCACACTGACTGGATGAGTGGCTGTCTATTCTGGGTAGGTGGCGGTCTGAACTGGGGGGGGAGGGTGCTGTCTATACTGGGTGGGTGACTGTGTACTGGGTGGGTGACTGTACTGGGTGGGGGCTGTCTATACTGAGTGGGTGGCTGTCTGTACTGGGTGGGGGGCTGTCTGAACTGGGTGGGTGGCTGTCTATACTGGCTGGGGTCTATCTATATCGGGGGGCTGTCTATACTGGGTAGGTGACTGTCTATACTGTGTGGGGGGCTGTCTATACTGGGTAGGTGACTGTCTATACTGGGTGGGGGCTGTCTATACTGTGGGGGGTGCTGTCTACACTGGGTAGGTGACTATCTATACTGGGTGGGTGGCTATCTGTACTGGGTGGAGGGCTATCTATACTGGGTGGGGAGCTGTCTATACTGGATGAGGGACTGTCTATACTGGGTGGGTGGCTGTCTATACTGGGTGGGTGTCTGTCTATACTGGGTGGGGGATTTCTATACTGGGTGGGGGGCTGTCTATACTGGTGGGGCTATCTGTACTGGGTGGGGGCTGTCTATACTGAATGGGGGACTGTATATACTGGGTAGGGGGCTGTCTATACTGGATGGGGGCTGTCTGTACTGGGTGAGAGGCTGTCTATACTGGTTGGGGGACTGTATATATTGGGTGGGGGCTGTCTATACTGGGTGGGGGCTGTCTGTACTGGGTGGGGGGCTGTCTATACTGGATGGGTGGCTATCTGTACTGGGTGGGGGGCTGTCTAAGGAGCCTCATGACACCCTGTGTCCCAACCTTAGGGTCTAGAAGCCACTGTGTGTCCCTTCCCAGGCTAAGCTCTGTGCCACCTCTCTGTATAGGGTACAAGGGCCCCTGAACTCCAGATCACAAGCTAGGCATCAGTCTTCTCATTTTTTCCAGATTTATCCAACAAACGAATACTTGGTGGTGGCAGCTGCTATTTGTAGGAACTGTTCTAGTAGCAAGAAATTGGGCATAGATGTGAGCAAAAGAAAATCTCCACCTCGGGGAGCTTATGTTCTTCTTGGGAGAGAGAGATATGAACTCCTGATGGAGAGATCTCTCCAGACTTAACACACATGAGGTGCCAGGTTTTGGCCTCCACACTACACACGCCAGTACTGACAGCGTCCTGGGGCCTCTCGCTCATAAAAATGAGTAAATAGATTTATGAAGAAATAATACTACTAAGTTTCCAGCTGGAGAAATGGTTCAGCTGGCAGGGCGGTAGAGGCTCTCAGATTCTCTGTTCAGTCCTTGCCATTGTATATACCATTCTGTTGTTCTCTGTGTGCCATGTGAATGCCTCTCTCTCCTATGAACAAATAAATCTTTTTTAATTTTTATTATCTTTATTTATTGGCTAGAGACAGCCAGAAATCAAGAGGGAATGGGGTAATAGAGGGAGAGATGCAGAGATATGCCTGCAGCACTGTTTCATCACTCGCAAAGCTTTCTCCTGTTGGTGGGGACCTCGGGCTTAAACCTGGGTACTTGAACACTGTAACATGTGTGCTCAATCACCTGTGCCACCACCTGGCCCAAGTAAATAAATCTTTAAAAATAATAATTTAAAAGTAAGTAAGAGGCTGAGTGATGGCGTACATACTATGGTATGCAAGGGCCAGGATTTAAGCCCCTGGTCCCCACCTTCATGAGTGGTAAAGCAGAGCTGAAGGTCTCTCTCTCTCTCTCTCTCTCTCTCTAGCTTTCCCTCCCCTCTCAACTTCTATCTCTATTCAAAATAAATAAGTATATATGTAAACAAAGAAAAAAATCAAAAACAACATTAAAAGTAATCATAACAAGTGAATAAAAAAACTAAGCTCAAAGTAGTTGATGAAAATGACCCTATGGATATACAGTAGCTTTGAGATAGAAGAGAAAATGATTCTAGACGACAGTAGCAGGGAGTCACCATGTAAGGACATTTGAGCTTGTGCCTGCTCTCTGGAGATCTGGGTGAGGGGCACTGTATGCTGAAGCAGAGGCATGAACAGAGACCCCCCCCAAAAAAAAAACTGGAGAAATGTCAAATGCAAGGGAAGGGTTTGTAAAGATAGGAGGTAGTGTAACGTGGATTTAGGAAAAAGATATTAAATGAGAGCAATTAAAGCCTTAGGAGAAGAGGGAAAGAAATGTAGGAGCAAGTCATTGAGACAGCTGGATTCAAAATTACAACACAGGGGCCAGACAGTGGTGCATCTGGTTGAGCACTCACATTAAAGTGCACAAGGACCCAGGTTCAAGCCCCAGATCCCCACCTGCAGGAGGAAAGCTTTGCAAGTGGTGAAGCAGGTCTGCAGGTGTGTCTCTCTGTCTCTCTCCTTCTCTATCTCCCCTTCCCTCTTGATTTCTGACTGTCTCTATCCAATAAATAAAGATAATAAAAAATTTTGTTAAAAAAAAGAAACAAAAAGAAAATCCAAAATACAAGGCAAAGAATTGGCCTGCTAAGAGAGCAGCCATGCTTCCATGAGAGGAGGAAGGCGGCAGTGAGCCCATGTAAGCAGGACGGTGGGAGTCCTATGTGAGGGAGAGAGAAGTTTTCTTACTGTGTCATCGAGATTTTCCGAGTGATAATGAGATGGGTGCCTGACACACCAGGGAAGCAGACAATACAGGTTGAAGGGAGCTGGAGAAATGTCACCAATTTGTCTCAGCAGCCCGGAGACTAATCTGCTCAGTGTGTGGAGTCTGGTTTCAGCCATTTTAAGTGCTCATTTGAGATCCGTGAGCCTTCCGTACAGGTACCAGTCAACCTGATCAGTTTACGGCCTGTTTTGCCCCGAAATTCACTGGTCACTGGCGGCACAGGGCGTTAGGTGTCTAGGGTGACTGGTCCTTTCCAAAGAAACTGAAATTGTTGGCGCAAAGCACAAGGACCGGTGTAAGGATCCCGGTTCGAGCCTCCGGCTCCCCACCTTGTAGGAGGTTCGCTTCACAGGCGGTGAAGCAGGTCTGGAGGTGTCTATCTTTCTCTCTCCCTTTCTGTCTTCCCCTCCTCTCTCCATTTCTTTCTGTCCTATCCAACAACAACAATATCAACAACAATGATAACTACAACAACAATAAAAGCAAGGGCAACAAAAAGGAAATAAGTAAATATTTAAAAATCTAAAAAAAAATTTTTTAAAAAGAAACTGAAATTGTGAGAGATGAAATACTCAACACTGCTTCCTCTGTCTAGAGAAACAGGAGTTAGAATGTGTAGCCCCCCCTTCTGTCTCTCTCCAAAATCCATCTTCTTTCTTCTTTTTTAATAGACTTCTTGTTTTATTTTTTAAATATTTATTTATTTATTATTGAATGGAGACAGAGAAATTGAGAGAGGAGGAAGAGAGAGAGAGAGAGAGATGCCTGCAGCCCCGCATCACTGCTTGAGAAGCTTTTTCTCCTGCAGGTGGAGACCAGGGGCTTGAACCTGGATCCTTGTAATGTGTGCACTCAACCAGGTGTGACACTGCCTGGCCCCATCCATTCTCGTTCTAAGAAAGAGGCCATGTACACAGAGGACACAAGCAACTGATGGCTCCCAAAGGAGCTCCTAGTATTTTAGCTGAACCCAGTCTGTACATTTCTTCTACAAGGTCAGATTTCTGGAATGTTCTCACGGCCCAAGATAGTGGCCATAATGATCCAAAAGCAGTATGTGACACTTACATGGATTCCATTTAGTTTATTATTTTTCTGTTTTTGTTTTAAGGAACAAAGCAGGATGGAAATTACTGTTTTTACTTGGGTCTGGAGAGATATCATAATGGTTATACAAAAGACTTTCCTGCCTAAGGCTCTGAGGTCCTGGGTTCAGTCCCTAGCACCACCCACCATCAGCCAAAGCTGAGTAGGGCTCTGGACTCTCTCTCTCTCTCTCTCTCTCTCTCTCTCTCTCTCTCTTTTTCATGTGTGTACCTTTTTCTATATCCTTCTCATTAAAATAAATAAATAAAGTATTTTATTAAAAATTATTTTCCAAGGGTGGGTGGTGGTGCTCCTGCTTGAGTGCACATGTTACAATGCACAAGAATCCAGGTTTGAGTCCCCACCTACAGTAAATGGACTGCAGGTGTCTCTCTGTCTCTCCCTCTCTATCTCCCCCTACCCCCTCAATTTCTCTCTGTCTCTATCCAATAAATAAATAAAGGAAATAAAATTTATTTTAAAAATTATTCTCTACTTAAAACAAGTTACAGTGCTTTCTAATTTTGTGTTTCAAAGGTGCAGGCTTTAATTGGGAACCTTATACCCAATGGCAGATAAATGGTCTCTGGAGTCTCCAGGGAACTGTGAAAGGCTGTAGCAGGAAGGGGCAGTGGGTGACACAGTGGTGAGAGCTGACAAGTTCTCACACCCAAGACTCCAGTGCTGACTCTGGGTCTTGTCTATCTCTAGCCCTGTCCTCTCCAGCGCCTTGAATTCCATCTTCAGCAAATGGGACCTTCCGGTCTTCACGCTGCCCTTCAACGTTGCCCTCACCCTGTACCTGGCAGCCACCGGCCACTACAACCTCTTCTTCCCCACCTCACTGGTGGAACCTGTGTCCTCCGTGCCCAACATCACCTGGACGGAACTAGAGATGCCCTTGGTAAGTTGCCTTCTCAACTTGTATCCTGCCCCCACTGGGTCCCTGCGAGTGTTGGGATGTCTATACTCCTCTGAAACCACCCCCTTCCTCCTTCACTCCTTGGTGTGAGCTTGGCTGTCTGGAGAAATTGGGAAATCTTGTTTTCCATTATCATCTTTAGAATATTTGAAACCATAATCTAACCCTCAGTATAATTTGTGCATTCTGATGCCCAGCCCTTCACCACCCTCACTCAGCCCAGTTTCTAAACGTCTCTACCACAGATGGCCTGACTCTGCTTTTAGGTGCCCAACCCTGGGGGTGGGGGGGTGACCCCATGGGTCCTTCATCAGAGCCACAGTCTGCACCCAAACCTACCAGACTAGAGCCCCATGCCCCTCACGGCAAGAACTAATACCCAAAATGCAAAGGCTTCTAAAGTCTTCTCAAGGATTTTTAAAAATATATTATTTTTTATTTTATAACTTGATTATTTAATTTGACTAGGATAGAGAAAAATTACTGAAAAAGGAGATAGAGAAGGAGAGAGAGAGAGAGACCTGTAGCTCTGCTTCACTCCTCATGAAGCTTCCTCCATGCAGGTGGGGGCAGGGGGCTTGAACCCAGGTTCTTGTGCATTGTAATGTGTGTGTTTAACCAGGTGCACCACCACCCAGCCCCTCTTTTCAAGTTTTGACAGGCTGGGGTTAGAGTAGGATCAGTGACAGAGCTAAGGCCTAAACCTAAGAAAAGAGAAAGCCTGAGAGCCTTGCATGTAAAGCAAAGCCCAACTCTTGAATGGAAAGTAGCTGGTACAGGAGCTGAGAGAAAACCTCGAAGCCCAAACTCTGGGCACATGGAAAAACTGTCCACTTGGCTGTGAGGGATACTACCTGGGTCGCATCCAGAGCACAAGCCCTCTGTCCCTCAGCCATGCCTAGGAAGGGTGTACAGAGTGACAGCGCAGGAGCCTCTGTGAGCCCCCAGTCCACCTTCCCCAGCTGTGAGGCTGGACAGCCAGCCCTGCCTGTGCTGAGGACACCCGAGTGGAGAGGCCCACTGACCAGAGATGCCTCTTGTTCTTCTCAAAATCAAACCATCAGAGAGGAGCAAGATGCATACCCGCTTCCCTAGCGGCCATCCCTACCTTCTCAGCTATCCCCACACTACCACTCAGGCTCCTGGCCCCCACACCCTCCATTTCCGGTTTGGAGGACTCAAAGCTCTTTCCTTCTTTCTCCAGGAACTACTGTTTGGGGGTTGGGGTGGGGGGTGACTTCCTTTTTCTCTCACTTGTCTGTTATTCCACAAGATTACCTGGAATGCAGAGACCAGTAAATTTCCAGGCACACCTGACTGACTGCCCTGCACAGTGGGTGTCGCCTGGGGCCTGGAGAGCAACATGGCAGGTAGAGCAGGCTGTGGGGGGGGGGGGACGGGGGGGCACAGCTCATCCGGATAAACATGGATCCCTGGGAGGAAGCCTCTCTTCCAGACTCTCTTCCTGAGAAAAGCATTCCCTCATGTTGGCGCTAGAATCTGTGTGCCCATGGGGAACAGTGAAAGATGAGGTCCTGCATTCCTGAGAACCAGGAGAGAAAGGGACCATATGCTACACGGATTTTCCTCCTGTTGGCACAGTTCAATGGGGAGCCATGGACAACGTCTTTTCAGGGGTCCTTTAAATAAACCAGGGTTCCACTCTGGCATTCATTGCACAGACCCTACAGGCTATAACTTGAACAGTTCTAACCGTTAAAAGGTGTTCCAGAGATGAGGGGCCAGGAGGTGGTGCACCTGGTTAAGTGCACACATTGTGGTGCACAAGGACCCAGGTCTGAGCCCCTGGTCCTCACTTGCAGAGGGAAAGATTTCCGAGTAGTGAAGTAGGGTGGCAGGTTTCTCTGTCTTTCTCCCTCTCTATCACCCCCTTCCCTCTTTATTTCTGGCTGTCTCTATCTTATAAATAAATAAAGATGATTTTTTTAAAAAAGCTTAAAAAGTTACTGTCTTCAGAGTGGAAACATGGGTTGATGATGGAGAAAAGTCTGTAGATTTTTTTAATTGCCACCCAGGTTATCTCTGGGGCTCCTTGCCTCCATAACAAATCCACTGCTCTGGGTTGCCAGTTTTTGCCTGTCTCTCTCTTTCTCTTCCCCCCTCTCTCCCTTTCTCTCTCTTTCTCTCTTCTCTCTCTCTCCCTCTCTCTCTCCCTCTACCTTCCTCCCTCCCTTTCTCCCTCTCTCCTTCTCCCTCTCCCTCCCTCCATCCCTCTCTCCCCCTCTATCTCTCCCCTTCTATCTCCCTCTCTCCTTCTCCCTCTCTCTCCCTCTCCCTTCCTCCCTCCCTCTCTCTCTCCCTCTCTCCCTCCCTCCCTCCCTCCCTCTCTCTCTCCCTCTCTCTCCCTCCCCCTCTCTCCCTCTATCCCTCTCTATCTCTTCTCTCTCCCCCCCTTTCTCTCCCTCCCTCTCTCTCTTTCTCTCCCCCCCTTACTTGATAAGAGAGGGGGTATAGAGAAAAGGAAAAAGAGACAGATGCAGTGTCATTTCATCATTCTTGGAGCTTCCTCCTTACAGATGAGGACCAGGGGCTTGAAGGCCATATCCTTGCACATGCACTTTACTGGGTGCAGTGCCTCCCAGCCCCTTGCAGGACTTTAAGGCTTGAAGATGAGCTGCTGGGGTGAAACTTCCTCATGGTGCTGAGAAAAACCATGAGGCCACAGCAAGAAGCCAGCAAACCCATGGTCTCACAATGAGTTCTTGCAGAGCCCCCCCAAAAAAATGCAACCCCCAGCTCCCAGGCCAGAGCTCTCCAGAGCCTTGCAGTCTCCCTCCTCTCCCTCTGTGTCCTGGGGTTGGGGGGCTGTCAGGTGTGGGTGACTCGGTGTGGCAAGAGAAGGTCTCTTTATCTCACAGCCACGCCCATCACTTCCAGTTCCAACACCATCCAATGGTGCCCACGCTCAGGAGTGTGGGGTTTCCTTCTGTTCTCCAGATGCACCACCACACCCCACCTTCAGCAATGCCAGCTGCCCCTGGAGAGTGAAGGAAGGGCTTCCTCCTCCATCTTGAACCCCACAACGGGGAGTTGGGGGCTCATGGGAGCACTGCTATGCAGCCACCCCCATATTCCAGAAGTCCATTTAGAGGCTCTGCCTTGATCACCAGTGAGCTATGTGACTGGTCCAACCATCCAGCAAAATGGCCTAGGATATGTCCAACATTCTCAGACACATTCTAGGACTTCATAAGGTCTGGAGGAACCCCCTATGGTGCCTTGTCCCCCCCCCCACCCCCTGGCAGTCTAGGGAAATGGTCCTAGGGTCCCTGGGTGTTGCTGCTCTCAAAGCAGAAGCCATGTGTCCCTCAGAAGTGCCCGTGCCTAGCCCCTGTGCCGGGGGCCTACCTGCTCTGCAGGAGTGTTCGGATGCCTGCTGGGTGCTGGAGTGGAGAGCCATTTGTGCCAGCTCACACCCTCCCATGCCACCTTGTACACTGTAAGGCACAGAAACCCCCTGTTCCAAGCCATTACCCCACAGGATGGTTCACTGACCGTCATTACAAGCCTGTGCTCCAGTGACCCGGGGTGTATTGACTTTTCAGCTGCTACAAGCCATCCCCGTGGGGGTCGGCCAGGTGTACGGCTGTGACAACCCCTGGACAGGCGGCATGATCCTGGTGGCACTGTTCATCTGCTCGCCTCTCATCTGCCTACACGCTGCCATTGGCTCTATCGTGGGCATGCTGGCAGGTAGGCCAGAGCCCGGCTTTGTTGGGCATCTTGGGGAGAACTTCTCTGAAACCACCCCTGCCCCTGGGGGCCCCTGCAAATGTCTTAGCTTTGTTTTCAAATGGTATTGTTCTCTTGTCATCACTGGGGCTTCACTCCTCTGAGTCAACATTCACAAACAGAAATAGACAGAGACAGAGAAGGAAAGATACCACAGTGCCAAAGCCTCCTCCTCTGCAGTAAGGACCAGGCTCAAACCTGAGCTGCCCACACCTGTTGCCACCATGGTGATTGATCCTGAGCTCCATGCCGGCACTACAAATCCACCACTCTCTGTAGCCATTTTTTTTCCTTCTTCTCTCTTTCTTTCTTCTTTCCTTTCTTTCTTTCTTTCTTTTCTATTTTATTTGACAAGACAAAGAGAAAATGACAGGGGTGGGGGAGAGATAGAGAGAGAGAGAGAGAGAGAGAGAGAGAGAGAGACCTGAAGACCTGCTTCACCGATAATGAAGCATCTGCCCCAGCAAGTGGGGGAACAGGGGCTCAAAACCAAGTCCCTGTGCATGGCAACACATGCTCAATGGGATGTTTCCCCTTTAGTGACATTTTTAAGCATTCAAGGTGAGGGGCTTATGTTCCCCTTTCTTGAGTCCCCAGTGAGAGCAGATTGTAGTTGTCAGAGGCACTGAGAAAGGCAGGAGAACGGGTCACCCACTCAGCCTGCAAACCATGGCCTCAGGGATTGCAGGGGGGGGAGGAGGATGGCCCAGGGGTTTGGGGAGCACTGGACACAATCAGAGGGGTAAAAACCCAATGCTTTGAAATTCTGAGTCAACTAGTGCATCATCTCCCAAACTAGATCACCACTTGGATATCATGAATATTTCCCACGTGTGTATATTTGTACGCACACGTTTCCGTGTGTGCTGACAAGAGAGTCAAACAGTGGAGGTGGGCCTCTTGGTAATAGATGTTTGTTGGCTTCTTTCAGTCTTTTCCAAGAACTGTTTAGAAGCAGAACTGAAAATTTCTTTACTTGAAAATTATCAAAGCTCACACAGTGAAGCTAGTACATTAGACTTGCGGTGCCTTGTCCAGTTTCCATCGTTGATCAAATCCCACCCTTTGGGGGTAGCATTCTTCCAGGTCAGTAGATAGATAGATAGATAATAGATATGATATGTAGATGGAAAAACAGAGACAGATACACACATGTGTATGTGAGTGTGTGTGTATGTGTATGTGTATGTGAGTGTATATGTGTGTGCATGTGTGATTGTGTGTGCATGTTTGTGAGTGTGTACAGGTGTACAGGTGTGTATGAGTGTGTGTTTGAATGTTTGTGAGTGTGTACAGGTGTGCATAGGTGCATGTGTGTTATGTATTCATATGTGTGTGTTTGCATGTGTGTGATAGTGTGTTCGTGTGCATGGTTGTATATGTGCATATGCACACATACAGCCCCCCAATCACTGGATGCAGAGCTTATTCTGTTGAAATCCTTCCTCCTGAAATGGAGTTGCTCAGGCCACAGGAGTCCCAGCCCCAGCACTAAAAGGAGTGATGTGTGATCAAACTGCTGTCTCTTCTCATTGTTGGTTTCCCAAGATCAACTGCCATTTGCACAGGCTCTTTGGGTTGGGAGGGTGTAGGCCTGTGGGTGGAAGCCGCAGGAGTAAGCCACTAGCCTCAAGGGGGCCTTTGAGCCCAGCACCCAACACCAACACCACACCTTCCCCCACAGCCCTGACAGTGGCCACACCCTTCGAGACCATCTACATGGGCCTCTGGAGCTACAACTGTGTCCTATCCTGCATCGCCATTGGGGGCATGTTCTACGCCCTGACCTGGCAGACCCACCTGCTGGCCATCATCTGTGGTGGGTATCTGGAAGATCTGAGTGGGCTCTCATTGGAACGGAGCAGCAGTGGGGGTGGTTAAACTGGGTCCCTTCGTAGTTAGGGTTTGCAGAAGCTCCCCCTATGTCAAATGGAGATGGTCTTCCCTGTCTCCAGGTGAGACAGTGAGACTGAGGGGACTCGATGAACTTTCCCTAAGCCTAAACTATTAGTGGCCAAGAGAAGTTTACTTCCCAGTCTCCTCTTTTCTTCTCTCTCTCTCTTTTTTTTTTCAGTTAGAGAGGGAGAGATCAAGAGAGTAAAAGAGGTCACAGCACCAAAGCTTCCTTTCATGCTGTAAGGGCTGGACTTGAACCTGGTACAGTGCATAAGGACCTGGTTCGAGCCTACAGTTCCCAGCTGCAGGGGGAAAGTTTTGTAAGTGGTAAAGCAGAGTTGCAGGTGTCTCTCTGTCTCTCTCCTTCTCTATCACCCCTTCCCTCTCAATTTCTCGCTGTCTCTATCTAATAAGAAAATAAAGATAATACCAGAAAAAAAATTTAAAAGAAAGAGATTGTGTAGGATTCAAAGTCCCTGTGCCCCCCTCTACAGTCAACACAGGCTGGACATAGAGACTGTGAGCTCAGGAATTATTTGTCAAGTCAGAGGAACAGATTTTTAACTAGGGCTTAGTCAGTTCAAGTCCACTTTTTTTTATATAGGAAAAGGAGAGGGAATGGACTTTTTGTTACTTTTATATTTATTTATGTATTTTATTAGAGAGGGATAACACTAACATTTCCACTGCTCTGGCATATACAATTGAGAGGACTGCACTCTATTCCCAAAGACTAAAACATTTATTTTTAAACTGAGCACTTCAATTTTTATCTAAGAAAATGCTTGACTAGAGCATAATTAGGAAGGCTGAACTGTCTGTACTTTTTTTGTGTGTGTGTCTCATTTGCATACTTATTTTGCTTCACCAGCCCCATCACCAAAGGTCTGTGTCCCCATCCCCCAACCTCAGAGATAACCACTCTAGTTCTCCCACAGTCTTGAAAATAGGTTGACTTTTTTTTTTAATCACATCTGTATACTCAGTTCTCTATATTCCACATGAGTGAAGCCATTCTATAGCTGTCCTTCACCTCCTTACTTGCCTCCCTGAGCATCACCCTCTCCAATTCCATTCACTTTTCCCCAAATATCATCCCTTTTTATTGCTGCATAATGCTCTGTTGAGTCTATGTCCCGTAACTGTGTATCCAGTCATCTGTCGAAGAGCATTTTGGTTGTTTCCAAGTTTTTACTACTGTGAATAAAGCCGCTGTGAACATGCGGTGCATGTATCCCTTCAAGTCAGTGTTATTAAATCTTTTGCATAATTTTTTCCAGAAAGAGACAGAGAGGAAGAGATGAAGAGATGGCATACCACCAAAGCTTCTTCCAGAGTGGTAGATACAGGACTCCAGCCTGGGCTGTGCGCCAGGGCCAGATATCTGGAAGTTCAGGCTGTAACTTTCTTTGGTCTTCAGAGAAGTAGCAGGTTCCTGAGCTTGGAACAATCTGGGGAGCTTCAGAGTTCAGCTAGATTTAAACTCAGCACTTGCAGGGTGGGATTTGGAGAAGGAAAGAGAAGGGAGAAATGTGGCCAGATGAGCTCCCTCATTGTCCCAACTCCTGGATCCCAACTCCTAACCCAGGAACCTAGTAAGGCCCAACCCCCATAGGACTTAGCTAAGGTCCAACAGCATGTTGGTAGCAGAGAGTCTTAGTCACGAGGGTGCTTTTCAGAATCCATTTTGTCTGATACATGTGCAGACTCAAATTGCTGGAGTCAGGGACCCATGTTCTTGGAGATGGGTGGGTGTGGGCCCTGGGGACTGACTCTTGATAGTTCTTGTTCCTCCTCAGCCCTGTTCTGCGCATACCTGGGAGCAGCGCTAGCCAACATAATGTCGGTGGTAAGTCTCAGTTCTCCCCAACTCTACACAAAAGAGCCCTACCCCAGTCAGGACATTTGGAGTCTTGTGGGAGAGCAAAGCAAAGGCTTGGTCAAGGTTTACCGTGTGTGTGTGTGTGTGTGTGTGTGTGTGTGTGTGTGTGTGTGTGTGTGTAACTTATGTGTGAAAGAGAGAATAATAGTGTCAGCCTAGGAGATTATGGATGGACAGACAGAGGTTTGTGTTTGACTGAATGAGAACATTTCTTCTTTTATTTTTTTTAAATATTTTTTTTATTTATTATTGGATAGAGACAAAGAGAAATTGAGAGGGGAGTGGGAGATAGAGAGGGAGAAACAACTAAAGACCTGCTTCACCACTTATGAAGCTTTCCCCCATGCAGGTGGGGGCCAGGGGCTTGAATCCCAGTCCTTGTGCACTACAGTGTGAGCACTTAACCTGGTGCACCTCCACTTGGCCTCCCAAGGATAAGATAATCTCTACAATGAGTTTCAGCTCCACCATTAGAATATTCTGATTGTTCTCAAAGCACCAGCACCACCAAGTCCTTGACCAATGACTTTGACTTTGACTTTGATGTCATAAATCTAGAAACCAGTATCATTAGTAGGGGATCTCCAAAATGCACCCCTACCCCATCCCCCACTGCTCCATCCTTCTCCCTCCTCCCATGTCACTGGGGCTTCAGACCATTTTCAGACCCCTGTGTTTTAATTTACAGATTGGCGTGCCCCCAGGCACCTGGCCCTTCTGCCTCTCCACCCTTGTCTTCCTGCTCCTAACAACCAACAACCCCGCCATCTACAGGCTGCCTCTAAGCAACGTCACCTACCCTGAGGCCAACCGCATCTACTACCTGACATTGAGAAGCAGTGAGGAAGAGAAGTCTCCCAGCGGTGACTAGACAAGAGAGGCCCTTTGCCTGGGCAGGACATGGGTTCCTTGTGCTCTCAACTTGGGGCCAATCCACCTCAGCATGCACTTGCTTTCCCTCTGCTTTGCACCTGTGTGGAGCCAACATGGCTATAACTTTCTTTCCCTGTTGCTGATCTCTACTCGAATCGTCAAAGCTCCCCCCTGTGCCTCACTAGAATTTGGTAAGGAGTTAGCTGGAGTTAGATATGCACTCAATGGTCAACATCATTTAGAGTTAGTCTCTGAGGAAGGTGACTAACAGAGGGTGTCCTTTGGGTTGTTTGATCAAATCATCATTGCTGTGAAGCTAGGCAGATTCCGTGAGTTCCTAGGCAACCATGCAGTGGGTAGGAATTTGGTGGACATAAGACGAATTACACCAGTCAATTTAAAGTCAGAATCAGGGCACCAGACCATTGGAAGTCTCTAATGAGGAGTCTCAGATATGGCACCAAGGCGGATGTGAAAGCTCATCCTAACTGGGGTCAAGTGGAAACTCTTGTTATGGAGTCAGTTTTTCTTGGTGTGGATCAAACCAGAATTTACACAGACTTCAGTTGAGGGAAGTACTTGAGCTGGTGAGAAACCTGGCAGATTTATTTCATTATCCTGTTTGCTTGTGAATCTTGGAGACTTTGCGACGTCTATGATATTTCAAACAAAAGGTTTTAAGTGTCATAAAGTGGTTTCCCTGACTGTAGAAGAACAAACAATTCTCCATGAACCTTCTTCTTTGGCTTTTCGGTTATAGAGATTAGCTTGCAGTTAGTCTGTTCTGTGTGGAGGATGGCAGATAATAAATACTGTTGGTTCTGTAAGCTGGATAGTCTCTGCTGTAAGTGCTGAGTGAATCATTGGATGTGGGTTAAAACAGTCTTAGACACTATGTATGGTATGTCTGTAGACACTATGTATGTAGACACTAAATGAGGGGCATGACTGCCTTCAAAAAAGACTTGATTTGACAAAGAATGTAACTCTAGAGTAGAGAGCCCATTTTGACTGTATGAGACCTTGGGTCCCTGGAACAAAACAATGGGGGAAAACATATTCAATAGGCATCTGGCTAGATGCTGTGCATAAGCTGTAGTTGGCCGGTTGGATACAGAAAGATGGCTACTATACAGTATTAAGATACGGTAACACATAGGAGGAGCTGGTGACCAGCCTAACACTGACTAGGATCTAGTGGGAAGTCAGTGGTTCCAAGGACTACCACAGATTCTGTGTAGCAGACAAGGTCACAATGGTCTTCACAAACTTGGGATAATGTTGAGATTCTTAGGGGATGTGAGGTAGGATGTTCTGGAAAGTTCAACATGTCTCAACTCAAAAGCCTCCAAGGCTCTTTCAGACACTTGATAGGCCCAGTGATATGGCCTAAAGGATGAGTTATAAATGAGATGTCTCTTCCACTTAAATCCTTGGGAAGTATTCTTAGTGTTTAATCTTAATTCTTAATGGTTAATCAGTTTCCCATCTGTGAACAGGTGCACGAGTGTGGGAGGAAGAACAAGATCAGATCCCTGGAAACAGACGTATCTAGGCAGGAAGAACAGGGAGGTCATGAACTCTGAGGGGTGGAGGAGCATGACTGCCAATGGTCCCCCATCCTATGATGCAAGAATCCATCTATTTGAAGGGCAGGGGCTGTGGTTCCCTGCCAGTTATCCAAAACTGAGGAGGAAGACCTCTAAGACAGTCTATTAAGAAATAAGATTCAAGGGTGGGGATGGGATATAGAGTTCTGGTGGTAGGAATTGTGTAGAATTGTACTCCTCTTATCCTATGGCCTATCCATTTTGTAGTAAAAATTTAAGAAAAAGAAAGAGAAGCAAAAATTCCACTCATGCATTATGAACAAGTTGTAAGTTGACTGAGAAACTCTCCTCTTCTCTGCAGTGAATCTTTGAGACTCTCTATCCAATTAGGTCTAACTGGGAACTGGAGAAAAACTCTTTGTCTATGAAGAACCCCTTCAGTGTCTGGGAGACAGTCTGAAAAACTCTGCTCCTTGAACAAGAGCTTATGTGCCTCCCTTTCCTCCTACCCACTTCCCAGTTCATCATTTACAACTTACCACTACAACCAGGTATTTTTTCCCTCCCATGTTCTCATTTTAACCCCTATAGGAATTAAAAATTCACTATATTACAAACTTCCAGATTCATCTGAAGAAAAATAAACAAAGACTAATTTGTTCAGAGAAAAGGAAACTATGTCAGCACATCTGGTAGTGCCAGGGAACGTACAAAGATACTATGAGTCAAGTATCCAAATACTTACATAGAAAAAAGAAAAATCATTCACTGGTTGAATATGTGAAATCGTTTTTTGGGTGATGTCAACTGCTGAGGAATCCTGTGTGATGAGAGTGATGAGACAAGTCTTGAAAACACAGTCGTTTCAAAGCTGAGAGGCAGGTTGGTGGTATTTCCCCAAACGAGGTCAAGTGAGTGCCTTCGGGAAACAGAACGTAGTTCACTAAATGAGGCTGGTGGGCAGACGTACCAGGCAAAATGGGCAGGGGTAAGGGTGAGGCCAAGTGAAGATTTCCACCTCTCCAACTCTACCCAGTGCAGGTTCCCTGACCAAGATCCAGGGACAGGTTATTAATTTCTTCTCAGCACATCTTTAGCTCTACACTGAAAGCTTTGGAATGAAGTATTCCACTTCTGTTGGGCTATAAACAGTTTGAATTTTAGTTTTTATTTCTCTTTGATCTGGTGATTATTTAAGAATGTACTAGCATTTAGAGTCTTCTGATACCTTTAATGCTCTCTATATCTAGTTTAATTGGATTATAAACAGAGAATATGGCTTATAAAAATCTATCTTGCAATTTTATGAACCTTTGTAAATTAAGTAGTTGGTTGATTTTACACATATATAATGCACATTTTTACTAGAAAGGAAGTGCATTTGGCATCTGCTGATCTTATTGTTTATATCTCCCATGTGCTTATTGTTGTCTGAAGATTACAAATTTGAAAAGGGTTCACTTAAACTCAGCTGTGAATGTATAGCTTTATTAAATTCCTGTTGCATTTCTGAAATGTGGTCTCATCTATTTAGATGACACATTGATACGACTGAGTAAGTTATTCGTATTATTGATTCTTCATACATTTATTTGGCTGTTATAAACCACCTACTTTCTCCTCCTCAGTGATTTTAACTTTACTCCAACTCATCTGACACTACTGGTCACCTACTCCCTGATATCTGCTTGTCCCATTATTTTAACCTTTATCACTTCCGTTTAGCGTCATCATTTTCCTTTGTGTACATTTGTTTAAAATAACATGTAATGATGATTTCCATTTAAACTTGTTCTATTTCTACAGTCTGATAGAGCGCTTTAAGCTCTTCAGGGTTTGTATAGCAACACACGTTCTTGCTATATTCCTCCCACCTTACTTCATTTCTGTCATTTGTTTTTCATCACTGCTTCTGCTTTTTCACTTTCCTCATTCTGACAATGGATCAGTGATCTTTTCTTTTGTCAATTTAGGGTTAGGACTCTTGTCATTCTACTGGTAGTTACTGCCCCTTTCTCAACAATCATCACCAAAAGTATACTATACTCCTATGTGATCCCATAAAAATGCTAAAGCAGACATCTCACCCTGATGTGATGACCCCTTTCTTTGGGGCCCCTTCCTTGCCATGAGTTTCTCGAGCCTGTACACAGCAGTGACCCCTTCATCAGAACCTCCTTCATTTATGTCCACTTTTGCCTTTTATTCCCCAACATCTTCCTCCCTGTATTCTACTGAGATCGTTGTGCCACTGTTAGTGTTTTTCTTTGCAAGATGCTTTTCTCCACAAGAGCCTCACAGCCCCTTGTAACACATATTGTCAATAATCCACCACTGCCCACTGGGAATTAGCCTTCACTTGTTGGCATGAACTTCCTTCACTGTGTTCTCTGCTCACCTCCTTCTGCTGTTTTCTGATCTTTGTTCTAATTATTTTGTGGTTTCAGCCTGGTCCCCGCTGATTGAAGGAAGCTGCAATGCTGTCTTTTCACTCACTCTCTCTGCCTCTCTATCTCTTTACCTCCATCTAAAAGAAAAACAAAAGGCATGGGGGGGTGCAACCCTTCCTCCAGGTGTCCCTACTAAGTATTACAAATGAATGTGTTGGTGTCAGTCTCCTTTTTCCCTTCCAAAGAATTCTTCTTTCAAGAAGTCTATAAGCTTTCTCCCCAGTTTTTGAATGCAAGAATTTTGTGAATTTAAGCTTGTTTAACTTTTTTCATCAGTCTTGCCTTTCAATCTACAAACTCAAGCCCTTCTTCAGTTCAGAAATGTTTCTTCTAACACTTATTTAAGTACTGCTTCTCCTCTAGCTCTTCCTTTCTCTCTGTAATACCCAATATCTATTTACCAAATCTTTGTGACTGTCACTACTTTTTACTATTTGAATCTTTGCTCTACTTTGAGATATTTCTTCCATTTATCAGACCTTTCGGGCCCTTCTGTCCAAGGGAGAAGTTGAATTTGTAGTTTAAAGATCTTGAGTTTGGTTTCAGAAACTCTTAGGATAGAGGGGTGGGGGGGAATGACTCTATGCCATTCTAGACTAGATTGAATCATTCTTTCACTTCTATCTGTCCTGTCTTGATGCAGAAATCAGATGTAACTTTTGGTAACCTGTGGCCTGAAACCTCTGCCCATCCAATACTCAATGTGTAATGGGCCTCTGTGGTAGTTGCCCAGGAACATAAGGAACTCTGCCTTGTGGCCTAACTTCATTCACTCACTCATCCAGATACATTGTAGGAGGAACTATTAATATGTTACTCAGGTCCCTGCTTGACGGCAAACCAGGAAAGAATCAGACCACTTGCTGCCTTCAAGGAATTTACTTTATGGGAAGAATTTTCCTGGCCAGGTGAGTAGTCTCACCTGAGGTGAAAATGAGGATGGGCCCACAGACCACTGAGCCACACTAAGTTCAGTGGCACCAAAAATTTGCATATTTAAGTGACTTGTCTGGTTGAAATAGTCTTCTGCTTAAGAAAAGTATCAAACAGAATTTGAAGTCTTCCAGGAAAAATTCTGTGCTACTTTTCCTCTGTCTTTCCATAACCTATTATCCAAACAAACATTCCCAGGCATCCTCTCAGTTCAAGGCTCTGAACCTGTTAAAATGTAAACAGTTCTGGGAAGGCAACACAGTAAGCATGGTTGATCACTTGCATCTTGGGGAAAAGAAGCCATTTCTGAGAATACATAAGACCAGAGAGAGAGAGGTAAAAAAAACAAGGGGAGAATATTTTAGAGGGTCTTGTGAGCTAGCTGGGTAAAGGAGGTTTGCAGCCCCCTCATCTCTTTGGGATGCTGCTCCTACCATTATATTCGGCTGAGAGAAGAGGTGGGTGTGACCATGACGGGCATCCATCTAGGCAACCCATGTGGGAAAGGTCAACTTACTTCAGAACAAAGAACAAGGACCACTAGAAGGGGATGAGAAGCAGAAATGAGACTTGGACTCAGTGGAGATGGCCTTTTTTCTTATAGCACTGGAAGTTGCCTGATAAATGGTTGTCCTGTGATGCCCCGTGTTCTCTACTGTGGCAGTAGAGAGGCAGGGATGTAGTCCCACTGGTTGCTTACTTTGGCTGTAGGTAGACCAGATAATCAATGCAGCCTCTTCTAATTCATAGTTTCTGCCATTGTGTGGCCTTGAGTACTTGCAGAGGAGTAAGAAGGAGGCATCAGTGTGATGGCGTAAATGTGAGACCAGGGAAGCCTTTGTTGCATTTACAATTTTTCCCTGAATTTGATCAATTAAACCAGTCGCTCACTTTACTGAAATGCACAATATGGCTGCAAGTATGTGTGCAAGCTGAGGGGTCGATGCCCTTCAACAGTGTGCCCTTCCCTGACTTTCTCTTGCCATCACTCTCCCTCTCAAGTCTTCCTTTCCCCACAAGGCCTCCCCACAGAGAAACCCCATCTTTCTAGCCTCTGCTGGTGATTATATCAAACCTGTGTTCATTTGTGGGTCCTCTGTGAGTCTAAGCTTTATTTCCTTGGGTCTCAAAGGCATAAGGACCTGGGACAGCTGAAATCTAAAACCAGAGTAGGTGGTAGTTCCAGTGTGGGTCTGGCTTCACCTCAATAAACAACAATCTCATTGGACAACTTACCATGTTCCCTTTTATGTGAAAATGTTCAATTTGCCTGATCTTTCCTGCCTCTTTCCATGCAGAGAAGATAGAAAGAAAACACACAGGGAACTCTTTTGCTCCTCACTGAACTTGAATTCCAAGGTCCCAAGAAGAGAGAGGAAGAGGAAATGCCAGCAAACATCTTCTTCCCCTCTGTGAGTCACTACAGACTTTCTATTGTAGTGGGAAGGGCTGTATTTGAGTGAAGAATGTTGCTCTTTAGAGAACTTCTAGGCCACTGTGCACTCACACCACTTGAGCTCTGACTTATGCTCCAGAAGGAATCTTACCTCTCCAGTTGGAGCCCTAGAGGTCAGTACAGGATTTCTCCCTCTATGGCACACCTGGTTGAGCGCACATGTTACAATGCACAAGGATGCAGGTTCAAGCCCCTAGCCCCAGCCTGTATGGGGAAAGCTTTGCAAGTGGCAAACCAAGGCTGCAGGTGTCTCTCTGTCTCTATTCTTCTCTGTCTCTCCCTTTCCTCTTGATTTCTGGCTGTCTCTATCCAATAAATAAATAAAGATAGTGTGGTCCTGGAGGTGGCACAGTGGTTAAGCTTTGGATTCAAGCATGAGGTCCCAAGTTCGATCCCCGGCAGCACATGTGCCAGAGCGATGTCTGGTTCTTTTTTTCTCTCCTCATATCTTTCTCATAAATAAATAAAATCTTTTAAAATAAATAAATAAATAAAGACAAAAAAAAGAGTAATCTCTGAGAGTTAAAGTGAGCCATGAGGAAAGTGAAGAAAATGTAATATCCACTGAAGTGAATTTTGTTTTGTGATTTAACCGTGTTCTACAAAGTCCTGAGATTTCAGGAGTTATCTTCATGCCCACACCTTTACCTGCATGTAAAGCATCATACTTTTACTGAGGTCCTGTGCCCTGGTGACCACCCTGGTTTCCACAAAGTCCAAGAGACAGTTTGATACCCATTTTTCCCCAAGTGCTCATCTGGTTTCTACATCAGAGCAAACCCCTGTGGCAGTTGTCCCTCATCTCTGTGCTGACTTCACTTCACACGGTCACCTCCACCCCTACCCATTTCACTCCCATCAGTACCATCTCATTATTTTTTTTATTTTTTATTTAAGAAAGGATTAATTAACAAAACCATAGGGTAGGAGGGGTACAATTCCACACAATTCCCACCACCCAATCTCCATTTCCCACCCCCTCCCCTGATAGCTTTCCCATTCTCTATCCCTCTGGGAGCATGAACCCAGGGTCATTGTGGGTTGCAGAAGGTAGAAGGTCTGGCTTCTGTAATTGCTTCCCTGCTGAACATAGGCGTTGACTGGTCGGTCCATACTCCCAGTCTGCCTCTCTCTTTCCCTAGTAGGGTGGGTCTCTGGGGAAGCAGAGTTCCAGGACACATTGGTGGGGTCTTCAGTCTAGGGAAGCCTGGCCGGCATCCTGATGACATCTGGAACCTGGTGACTTAAAAGAGAGTTAACATACGAAGCCAAACAAATTGTTGAGCAATCATGGACCCAAAGCTTGGAATAGTGGAGAGGAAGTGTTAGGGGGGTACTCACTGCAAACTCTAGTGCATCATCTCATTATTTTTATGTTAACTGTGTGGTAGATATCCATTGAAGAAATGTCATCCTGTTTCTTTAATCAGCCATCTTTGTATGATTTTTAAAATATTGTTGTTTTTTAAGTCTATATTAGTGGTTTAATACTGATTAATGAGATTGTAAGATAACAGGGGTATAATTCTGCACAGTTCCCACCACCAGAGTTCTGTGGCCCCTCCCCTCCGTTGGAAGCTTCCCTATTCTTTGTCCCTCTAAGGGTGCAGAAGGTCTGCCTTCTGTAATTGCTTCTCTGCTGGACATGGGCATTAACAAGTGGATCTGTACCCCCAGCCTGTTTCTATCATTCCCTAGTGGGGCAGGGCTCTGGAGAGGGGAGGTTTCAGGACACATTGGTGAGGTCGTCTGCCCAGGTCAGGTTGGAGTCATAGTACTGTCTGCAACTTGGTGACTGAAATGTGGTAAGTTATAAAGTAGGACAAATTGTTTAATAAACAGGACCCCAAAGGTAGGAATAAAGCAGATGAAACTAGGAGTCAAGCTAGGATGTCTATTTTAAGTATATTCCAAGGGGTCCGCGACTTTAGTAATTTTTCTTACTGGATAGAGACAGAGGGAAATTGAGAGGGGTGGGGGAGACAGAGAAACACCTGCATCCCTGCTTCACTACTCATGAAGTTTTCCCAGGTGGGCACCGGGGGCTTGAACCTGTGTCCTTGTGTGCTGTGACGTGAGCACTTAACCAGGTGTAACACCGCCTGGCCCCTATTCAGTCATCTTCTTCTGGGCACCTACTGTATCCTTTAATCCTGCAATCCTATTCTCAGACACTTATCCTAAAGGCCTGAAAGCACTTATCTAAAACCTATGAACCCCATGTTCATAGTTTCACTCTTTGCAGTAGCCAAAGTATGGACACAGCCTAAGTGCCTAACAAGAGATTAAGTGAATTCCAATTGACTGGGTCTTCATTACAACCACCAGTCAATGCAGACAGCTCTCTGAAGGAGCCTTGGGTAGCTGAATTGTCATCAAGATTGCCCCTGGGCCTCCTGCTTTTCAGGAAGGCCCTAGATCACCCCACCCTAAACCTTGTGTGTGTTTGATGAACACTGGTGACACTCTCAGAACCTCAGGTGGATGTGGTTCATGGAAGGCAGGTGAACTTCCTGGAGGATTCTTTAGGGTGGTCTGGTCCTGTCCCTGCAGAATTCTTACCTGTTGTTCCCAGGTGGCCACCTCCAGTTTCTTCTAGGTAAATCCTCAGGAGCTGGGATGAGGCTCTAGCCCTAAACCAAATGACCTATCAGCTGGTGGAGGAGGGAAACTGTTGGCAGACAACTAGGGCCCCAAACTGGCAACACCAAGGAGAGGCCCCCTGTGAGGAGCTCAGCTCCCCACTTCTCCTGCAACTGTGGGGCCCATGAGATTACCTGCCACCCTTGTAGTTTGCTCACCTTCTTCAGAAAGGCCTCCCTGGACAAGTCCCAAACACCTGGCATGGTGGGGAGGGGACCTTTGACGTCAGTGGAGGGGGTGTCTGTCTACTCACCTGTAGCTAATTTCCTCACTGTGCAGTTTTGTTTCTGTATCTGGGTTGGTTGCCTCATACCCCATCACGGAGTATGAGGTGGGAGTGAGCTGGGGAGGTGATCTTGTGGGAGGGGGGGCCATAAGAGCAAGCCAGAAGGTTGACAGGGTTGATGGTTGACCCACCATGCCCCCCAAAAACCAAACAGGATGTGTTTGGATTTGGGAGCCACCCACTCCACAGCCTTCTGGGAGTTGAGAGAGCAGAGAACCTGTCTGATATATAGACCCTGCAGTGCTTCCTGGGGGCTGGGGAGAAGGCAGTTCTTTCTTGCTCTGAGAGTGTGTCCCACAGTGAGCAGAGGTCAGAGATAGGAAAGTTCTGAAAATTTCCACAGAACTGGCACGGCAGCATCTCCAACTGGGCTCTGCAGAAATTTCCACTGAGATTCAGATGGCAAAGCCATACCTCGGTCTGTGCCACCTGTGTGGGGAGACAGGGGCATCTGTTGAGGGGCAAATTGGCCTCCTGAGACAATGCAGCTAGAGGACTGCCTTAAAGGTAAATATTGGCTGCAGTGGTCTAGTGAGAGGGAGGTGAGGCCCAAGAGAGGACAGGGATGCTTCTGCTAGACAACTTTGCTCTTCCCCTTTAAGGACCTGACTCTTCACACCTGCTGGGGGAACCATGGTAGCCAGGGCCCCCTGGGGACTGTAGGAAGCAGCCTTCCCTGGGGAAAGCTGGGGGGTGACTACAGAAAGAGCATCTTCTCCTCAACCCCAAGGTCCCTCCCCTCACCTAGAAGCTGTGCTCCCAGAGTAGATTGGGGGGTCCAGAGTGTGTTTATGGAAGGTCAGGAGAGGAGAAACTGCAGGAATCTGTAAACTGAAGATGTTGGGGTTTAGGAAGAAGCCCGGTGCCTAGAGCTGAGAACCAGAGGCACAGCCCCACCAGAAGGAAGCTTCTTCTCAAACTCTGATGGGCTAGCATCTTCCAGCCCCGGGCAGAAGACCTACAGAAACCAGGTGAGCCATCGGGGGAGAGGGAGATGAGGGGATCACCCAGACAACATGATCTCTGTATCTTTTGAGGAGGAGACGAAAACAAAGCTGAACTTTCCTTCCTTCTTGCACTGAACTGTAGGAGGGGGTGGGGACATTTCTAGAACTGGACATTTTTCCAGGAACTCTCACAGATAGATTAGATAGATAGATAGATAGATAGATAGATAGATAGATAGATAGATAGATGGATAGATATACAGATAGATTACAGATAGATAGATGACAGATAGATGATAAATAACAGAGAGACAGATGATAGGTAGGTACATAGGTAGGTAGGTAGGTAGGTAGATACAGATAGAGATATGAAATCAAACATCTTAATTCAGTTAACAAGAAAACCAGGACTTGTGTGGAGATCTGTCCAGATGTCAGAAGACCCAAGACAGGTGTCCCAGCTGCCAGGCCTGAGCCCTTACTCAGCTGGTATGTGTGTCCATGGCAGGCCAGGCAATGCCTTGTCTAGCCACTCTCCCTGCCCTCCCACAGGTGTCCTCACAGTGTCCCTCATCCTTCCCACAACTCTTTAGACCACTGTACTAGCCCTAGTTCAGGTCCCAGGGCAGCACCATCCTGAGTGGAGCAGGAATGCTAAGGAGGTAGATCACACTGCTTCTGGGGTGCAGGTCCCTGGTGGGGAGATCATATCCTCTCTCCTCAGCCCCATGTCCTTCCCATACCTGCCGGAGAACTAGGCCACTAGACCACCTCAGCTCCACACGTTTGAACATCCTGCTTCTCTGAAAAGCCACCTTAGATCACTGTAGACATATTATGTGAACAACACATGTCCTAAGAAAAACAGTGCTCCAGACTGTTATCTAATCAGAGAGCAGATGATCTTGAAAAATAGGCAATTTCTCAAAACACTGGTACCTGAGAACATGTTCTTGGTGAACTTACTTTGGGGAGGGGGTCCTGTGGGGTTTGGGGCTTGGGACTAGGGCCAGACTCCTGCCTATTTACAGCTCAGACCCTGACTTCTTCCCCTCCTTCTCTTCCCCTCCTTCTCTTCTTCCTCTTTCCCTTCTTCCTCCTCCTCTCTCTCCTTCTGCTCTTCCTCTTCTCTCCTCTTCCTCTCTCTCTTCCTTCTCATCACCATCCTCTTCTTCCTCCTCTCTTCTCACTCCTCCTCTCCCTCCTTTATGTCCTTTCTTCATCTCTCCCTCCCTCTCCTCCTCACCTTCCTCCTCTTCTTCCTCCACCTTCTTTCACTCTTCTCTCCTCCTGCCCTTCTTCCTCCTCTCCTCCTCCTTGTCTTCGGTCTTCTCATCTCTTCATCTCCTCTCCCTCCTCCCCCACCTTCCCTTCCCACTCCTCCTCTCCACTAAGATTTGTATAGCATCCATAGCTTGCTGTGAGGTCAGAGGGGTGGGAAGCAAGTTGACGCTCGAGTAAGACTGGTACTTAGCTCCTAGCTCATTGTGTTGGAACGACTCTGAGCCTGTAGGAGACTTGCTGGGAGGATGTTGCCATCAGGATGGGTGGAGGAGCAGGAGCAGGATGCCGGGAGAGGGATGTGGAGGTGCTATACTTTCCTTCTGGACCTTTTCTTGCAGAGGGCATGACAATGCAACAGCACAGGAGTCTATTTTTATTGTCAACTTCTGTTACTCCTTTCAGATGTGGAATAACTCACCATTTGTTAGTTAAAAAGCTTAAGTGTGTGTGGGTGTATGTGGGGGAGAGGGGAGATAGCATCATGGTTATGCAAAAAACTTGTGCCTGAGGCTCTGAGGTCTCAGGTTCAATCCCCAGTGCCATCATCAGCCAGAGCTGGGCAGAGCTCCATTCTTTCTTTCTGTAACTTTCTCTCCGTATCTCTCTCATTAAAAATAATTAATAATAATAATAACAACAACACAATGTGTCTCAGTCATAAGTCCAAGGCCAGCTAAAGTCCCTCACCCACCCAGCAGAGGGCATGTGTTCCATGCATGAAGACCTCAGGTTCAAGCCCTAGTCCCCACCTGCAGGGACAAAGCTTTGTGAGTGGCAGAGCAGTGCTACAGAATTCTCTCTCTCTCTTTCTGTTTTTTATTATCTTTATTTATTGGATATAGACCGTCAGAAATCAAGAGGAAAGGATATATAGAGAAGGAGAGAGACAGACACCTACAGCCCTGCTTCATCACTCACAAATCTTTCACCCTGCAGGTGGGAACCAAGGGCTTGAACCCAGGTCCCTGTGCATTGTAAATGTGCACTCAGCCAGGTGCACCACCACCAGCCCCAGCCAATTTCCCTCTCTCCATCTCTCTATCTCTCTCTCTGTTTCTTTCTCTCTGTCTCTCTCTCTCTCTTTCTCTTTCATCAAAGAAAAATCTTGAGTCTGAAAAAAATCTTTGGGCTGGAAAGCTTTGCGAGCTTTTTGCAGGTGTCTCTTTGCCTCTCTCCATCTTTACTTGTCCCTACCCTTTTGATTTCTGTCTATCTTTATCCAAAAAATAAAGATAGTAAAAAAATTTAAAAAGAAACACTAAAAAAGTAAAATAAAGAAAAAAAACCTCAAAGTGTAACTCTATTAGACTGGAAGTAGGAAAGCCTTAGACTATACACAGCATGTCACTGTAAGAATAAAGTCATTCTGGCATAGTAGCTTGCTCCGGCCTGCAGGGTTATCGACGGAAACCTAGGGTAGGGGGCCAGAGAATGGAAAGGCCAAGAGACATGAAGAATGAGAGCAAGACAGGAGGTGTGATCAAGCTCTGAAAATTTTATTTTGCAGCCACAATATAAGCACAAACAAGGAGGAAGTTCTGCTAAGGTAGTGGGGGAGGGAGGTGGGTGAGCAACTTTGCAAACAGCTAGATGATAATCTCAGTTCCAATGGTCGGAATGTCTGCTCTACCTATAAATGTTTTTACCGGCTGCTTTCAGGATGTTTTGTAACTTTCTATATGAGAGACTTAGCTGAGGCCTTGGCTCCCAGCATGTCCTCCCTTTTTACAATTTAAGTGAGGTGGGCAAATGAGGGTAAAAGCTAGGAAGCTTATCAAGAAATAAGCGGGCATTAACCAGAGGAGGGAAGTATTGACGTGATTCCTCCCGTGGGGTAAATATAGAACTGATCTTCCCTCATCTCATACGGCTCTTGGTGTCTTTTGGGGAGGGGAGGCAGAGCCACTATTTCCAAGGTGAGGAAAACTCATGGCGAAGAGTTTTGATGACCTACACCAACCTCCATGCAAATCAGATTTGCTTCACGGGGGACTCACAGGCAGACTATAGGGTCCTCCCCCTGCAGTGCTTAGCCTTGCACCCCTTACCGGTGCCCATGCCATGCCATGCCAAGGCTGACATGCATAAATCTGAGTTGTATGCAGCTCCTAAAAGAGATGTGTCACCCTCAGGTTCAGCCAAGCCTCTGTCAGCCAAATCAAGTCTGTGGTAATATATTTGTAAGGGTTTCAATGCCAAGGAGTCAATTTTTTGTTTTATAAAGCCAGTAATCTTATTTTAAAAAAAAGGGCCCCAAGGTAATCATTAACAAAAGACTAATCAAGGGTCCCATAAGGGGCTCTGCAGTGACTCAAGACTATTTGTGGTGGAGTCTATAACCTGTTGTAATTTGTCAGAAAATTCATGGGAGGAATATATAGAGTATCCTAGTGCGCCAGCAAGTCTAAGGGAAGCAGTCAGTGGATGTGAAGAAACACAGCACGTCTGGTCCTCTTGTGGTCTTCAGCACCAACTGATGAAAGTTTTCTTCTTCATAGAGGGTCAGTTGTGGAACAAGCAAAACTAGGAGGCAAGGATCAGGTAGAGAAGAATTAACATGAAAATATAGGGTGGTGTTGTACCAAAACACAAACAGAGGAGGTGCATACACATTAGGTGAGGTTCCTTGAACATGAGGAATATTGGGAGAAAAGTGAGCAGTCAATAAACATGCAAGGATGAAGTCAGCAGTGGTAGGTCAGCAGAAAGAGAAGACTTGGATAGGCTTGTGAGGTTAGCTGGAGTATATACTACCATGGTGTCCTTTGTGGTAAGGACTTGCCAGCAGGGACTGTGGATTTTGCAAGAGCAATAATGTCATCCACAATAATAAAAGTAAAACAAATATGGACATCCAGTGTTGAAAAAGAGAAAAAAGGAATATGTCTCTATGACTGAAAAAGTGGGTGGCTTTGTCAATGAGATATAATAAATCGACAATTCGAATTTTTGTAAATATTAAAAAGGCTTAGTATAGTTACTTCATTGACACTTTAGCCAACTGAATACTGGGGGTGCATTTCCCTTCTTTTTTATTTATTTATTGAGCTTTTAATGTTCTAAAGGAAACAAAAATACATGGATTGGATGTCTATTGAAGCAAAACAGAGCTTATGGCTCCTAAGGTTTTTGAGCTTTTTCTTGTTTGAGCTGTAGCCCACAT
The DNA here is from genome assembly GCF_950295315.1 of Erinaceus europaeus. Lineage (NCBI taxonomy): Eukaryota > Metazoa > Chordata > Mammalia > Eulipotyphla > Erinaceidae > Erinaceus > Erinaceus europaeus. The sequence continues at coordinate 60,904,948 of NC_080176.1, forward strand.
AAATTTGGAAAAAATACCAACTGAGAAAAAAAAATGTTTTTGTTTATTAACATGGGCAGGTGAATTACATCAATCTACCAGAGAGCATTGGCTTTTATCAATGGAGATTAATCTTCAAAGTCTGAATAGCAGGATCTTAATTAAACAATGCAGGAGCCAGTAAAGTGCTCTCACTATGGCAGGTCAAGCATTAAAATTTTAATAGGCTTGTAAAGAAATGAGAAAAATTTTAGGATATGAGTGACTTTAGGAGTCATCACACACCCATAGATAAAAAAGAAAATGTTTAGTTTTAAATCTTACCATATGAGCAGTCAGTTCTTCATGTGCAGATGTACCTATAATTATTTACTTAGGGAGAGAACTTGTACCAAGTTAATTGATGATCTAATGGTTAGAATTGACTTGAATTTTTTATATGATTTTAGAAGGCTCTTTATTAAAATATACCAGTATGTTATAGAAAGTCAATACCTAATGTGTTGACATGATAAAATGTTTACCATTTTTTAGCATTATTTTAAACTGATTAGACAGTTTAAGCACACTATTATAACTTAGTTTACTAAGATCTTTACTCATCACAAAGCTATCATGAGTAAGCATAGATATAAAACTCTTAATAGATTTTGCTCCTCTAACTCTAACGTGGCAACTTAAAAGGCTAAAATAAAACCTCATAGCTTAAATGTTCAAAATACTAATTTCGTTAAATCAGGATTTGCCAAAACAAATCTATCAGACCAGAAGCACCATGTATTACCTTAATTTATCAAGAATAAACCTCTGACAGTGTCTTAAAACAAGCCAGATAATTTTTTACTCTCCAAAAGAACTAATTAAAGTTTGACATGTAGAATCTGTACTTTCAAAAGCCAATTATTTAATAATAATTTTTTTGTAGTTTTTCTAAATAGGGGAGTTATCTCAGTAACAACTTTATCAGAAGGAGTAAGTCATTGTAAAAGCACAAGTAACTAACTCATGAGTAAGATAAAAATAATCTCTTACCAAGTTTTAAGTTTTAACCAGAACATTTTTGTCTATATCAGACATAAAACTCTCTTAACTTTTTACCTAGTCTCTCTTATGTTTTAATATCTAGAGTTCTTTCTCAGAGAAACCAGGGGCATACTTCTTGAATAAAATGTAAAAAGGTTAGCTAAAACATCTATACAGCTTGACATTAGGCTGCCCCATATTTATTTGATAAGTTTTATTTGAAAAAAAATTTTTTCTACGTATCGTATTTAAATTAAACCTCATTTATTAGAGCAAAAGCCTCTGGCATGTAAATAATTAACATAACCATTGTGTTATCTTTTACTAATGCAAGCCAGTTTTGCCTGTTTAGTTGAGAAAGTATTTTAAAACCTTTTTTTTTTTTTGAGTCACTTAAACAATTTTAAGTAAAATGTTAAACTTTGTTAGGATCTTTGCTTATCACAAAGCTATCACACCCTTAGGGCAGCTATGAACAAGGGTGGGTACACAACTTAATTGATCTTTCACTTTGATTTGGATAGGTAACTTAAAAAGCTAAGATAAACCTCAAAGCTGAAATGTTCAAAATAAATTTTTACTGTTAACATTTCTTTTAGATGACCATTTGGCACTAAATAATTTTGTTGAATCACATCTGCCAAATGAAAATTTTTTATCAGGCCAGGAATACCACATTTAACCCTTTTTTCCTGGCAAGGCCACTGCTCTAGCCAGACTGGGTTATTAGAAAGCCAATCCAAACGTGGAATTTGTTACAAACAGTGGCAGTTGGTATTGGGATGCTGGTAAGATTTAGAATTCTCACAAGAGTGAGAGAGACCACATGGGCATTTTACCATGCCTAGAGATCTCATAAAATTTCTAACTAATGAATTGATGTTGATATTAGCTATCAGAAGGACGAAACTGTCTTATATTTTAGTCCGGTAAAGGTGTGCCAACTCTATGAGTCTGGATCTTTAAAACCACATTTAGCTTAACTAAATCTTATTTAAAACTTAATACAAACTTTAGCTACTTAGAGGTTAACACACATTAATGAAAAAAAAGATTAGCACACAGACTTAAAACAGACATTCTTGGTGAAAAGAAAAATTTTCCCTTTGAAAAACCGCTTTAGTTTTTGGATTCCTAACTCTACCCCCCAAGGAGGGGCATTTGTGTCTAGGGAATGATTGACTGCAGTCTTTGCCAATCTGTGGAGCAGTATCTCTGTGCCCTGATTGGCTGCACGGATGGAACAGGCGGGCTTAGTTTACCACCACTCGCGGAGAAAAATCTTTGAAATTATTTTTCTGGGCTAAGGTACATTTTACAGTTTTAAAGAAAAAAATCATTAAATTTCTATCAAAAGTGTCTGCTGGTTCTCTGATTAATAGCTTTTAAGTTAGAGAGAATGTCTTGTTTGATTGATTTTTTTCTTTAAAGAATAGCTTGCTAGCCTGATAAGATCTCACTCAGAATTGGTTTAACACTTTCTGAGAGTAGAGGAAAAAAGCTGGATCTTTTTTGGCTGGCTAGTTTTAAGATAATGCCAAATCAGGAGCCCACAGTTCTTTAACTAATTGTAAATGCTCTCCTTTTTGTTCTACTAATTTTCTAAGGGAAGCTGTTTTTTGTGCTAGTTGAGTTTTAGCCTTGGTGGTATAGTCAGTAATATTGGCCAAGTCAAGGACCAGAGCACAAAACGAAGGGGCAGTGGCGTAGGGAGGCAGTCTGGACAAAGAAGAGCGTAGGGGTGGCCAGTCAGGATTATGATATTTGGCCATCTCTTCATCAAGGGATAAAGACTATCATCAGGCCCGTCTTTGGTGGGGGGTCTGAAGGTTGTCCAAGAGGGGTAAATCTTAACAGGAGGAGACTCACCGTTTCGATCGCAGCGGCCTCAGGGGTGGGGTCTCCTGAATCAGGCATGAGAACAGAGATGGATTCACAAACAGAAGGTGGCCGGGAGTGTCACTGTAAGACTTTTTCTCCCTCTCTCATGACTCTGTACATCAGGACAATGTTTATGGACTTTGAGTATATCATTTACTAAATTCCAATAAGAAAAAGCCTGGACTGGAATCTTTTCTGGACCAAAGGTCTCATAAAAATCTCTTAAACAGTTTCCTACTCTGGGCCATCTTTTTTCATCAATAGTCCCCTCTAAGGGGAACCACGGATAAACATCACTCACAAAATTAAAAAAAAAAAAAAACTTCTTGAGATCCTTGTTCTTAACCCTTACTCCTCGTGTCTTGAGGGACTCTTTGAGGTCCTTAAGCAACAAATCATGTTTACTCAATGCTTGTCCCATAATTGCGTTGCTCTTTCTTGCCTCAAAACGGATCAATCTCACAGACGGGCAAATCTGCGGCGATCACCATGCAGATCTTCACTCACTCTGGGCTAGAGCGGCGATCCTATGCGAACCTTCACTCACTCCTTCTCTGAAGTGGCGATCCTATGCTCCATGGTCGACCACTGGGAAGCAACATTCTCTCGGACCCCAGACCCAAAAAGGTCCCACCTCAGGTGCCAGGTGCCCCCAGCCTGCAGGGTTATCGACAGAAACCTAGGGTAGGGGGCCAGAGAATGGAAAGGACAAGAGACACGAAGAACGAGAGCAAGACAGGAGGTGTGATCAAGCTCTGAAAATTTTATTTTGCAGCCACAATATAAGCACAAACAAGGAGGAAGTTCTGCTAAGGTAGTGGGGGAGGGAGGTGGGTGAGCAACTTTGCAAACAGCTAGATGGTAATCTCAGTTCCAATGGTCAGAATGTCCACTCTACCTATAAATGTTTTTACCGGCTGCTTTCAGGATGTTTTGTAACTTTCTATATGAGAGACTTAGCTGAGGCCTTGGATCCCGGCAGTAGTTAGCAATGATCTCATGGTATATGGACATGTTTCTGAACAAAGAGAAGATTAAGAGGCCCAGGGAGCTGGAGGAGGGATGGCAAGTGGATCAGGAAGGGAAATCCCAGAAGCCCTCAGCCTGGATATTGTTAATGATCCATGAACAGCAGCAGCACATCTCCAGGAGACAGTTCAGCTTGTTCAAAACCTAAGAAAGACAGCTTGAAACAACCATGTGACAGTGAAGTTATATGAGGAAAGGCTTGTTTTTCAGTAAGCTAAGATAAATAGTGTCTCATCTCTCAAACAATGTCCTATGTGGTTTGGACTTTTTTACCTTTTATTTTTTATCTTTTTTATTTATTTATAAAAAGGAGAAATTAACAAAACCATAGGATGAGAGGGATACAACTCCACAGAATTCCCACCACCAGCTCTCCATATCCCATCTCCCCTGATAGCTAGCTTTCCTATTCTTTATCCCTCTGGGAGTATGAACCCAAGGTCATTGTGGGATGCAGAAGGTGGAAGGTCTGGCTTCTGTAATTGCTTCCCAGCTGAACATGGGTGTTGTCTAGTCAATCCATACTCCCAGTCTGCCTCTCTCTTTCCCTAGTAGGGTGGGGCTCTGGGGAAGCAGAGCTCCAGGACATATTGGTGGGGCTGTCTGTCCAGGGAAATCTGGTCAGCATCATGCTAGAATCTGGAACCTGGTGGCTGAAAAGAGAGTTAACATACAAAGCCTAACAAATTGTTCAACAATCATGGACCTAAAGGCTGGAATAGTGCAGATGAAGAGTTGAGGGGTCCTCCATTTTGTAGGTAGGTAGTAGGCCTATTTTAGTTATATTCCAAAGGGCCTGTGGCTATACTAGTGATTTTTCCCCTGAATCTGAAGGACTTGTTTACTTTTTAATACTTACATATTTGTTACTAGATAAAGACAGAAAGATATTGAGAAGAGACGGGTAGATAATGAGGGAGAGAGAGACAGAGAGACACCTGCAGCCTTGCTTCACCACTCGTGAAGTTTTGCCCTGCAGATGGGGACAGGAGGCTCAAACTTGGGCCCTGGTTCATTGTAATGTGTGTGCTCAATCAGGCATGCCACCGCCTGCCCCCCAGGTTTGGGTCTGTTTTATTCCTTCAAGTGCAGATGCTGCAGAATTATGTTTGACAGGTGGGTTCTTCTGCACATTCTTTTCTATCCTTATGAGCTGGCATTTCCACATGGAGGATGTCATCTGAGGTCTAACTTTCTCAGATGGGGCCCTTCAGGAAAGGAAAATTTAAAAAAAGATGCCCCTGAGCAAGCAAGTCAGTGTGACTCATGACTGTGTCTTCCTTCTCTGTGCCCAGGGGAGGCGTGTGTGGCTAGACCCTGCCAAAGCTTAGGATGGTACAATCCTCCAGGTGCAGCTGAAACGGTCCTGAGCAGCTCTGTGCTTGGGAACACTGGGTCAGGCTTGTGGAAAGAGAGAGCAGCACCTCCCACAAGAGGATCAACTCCTTGCTAAAACTCACCCACAACTCACCCAGGACAGAGCTCCCTCCTCAACCCACTGCCACAGGCAACCCCATATCCCTGGAAGTCCTGAGCTGAGGACTGATGTGGTTCAGGCCCTCTGACCACCAGCACACCCTCTGCTCACAGCATCCACGTGCACACGGTTGATACCCTGATGTCAGTGAAGGGAAAGAAGTTGAAACCCCCCCCCAAAAAAAGTGAGTTGTTATTGACGGAATTGCTCTTAGAGTATGGAACGCTCAGCCCCACTTCCTAGCAGCTGTGGTTTCATGGCCATACAGAGCAAACTTGTGTAATATCTTTTCTTTTCTTTTATTCTATTATTATTATTATTATTATTATTATTATTAAGCAGTTCTCAGCTCTGGCTAGTGGTGGTGCTTGAAATTTGAATCTGGGTCTTGGATGCCTCAAATATAAAACTCTTTTTACATAACCATTATGCTATCTCCATGGCGACGTATGCAGTATTTTAGCAGCCAAACAAGTCTCCATCTTCAGTGATGAGTGGATGCCTTGTTTTCTTTTTCTCTGTTATCACCTGAGTGCTCCTAGTTACAATGTAAGTTTTCTGGGTCTCTGGTTGGTGCCCACCCATTCCATCAGCACCTAGCAGCCCTCTTGTATCCAAGTAACACTGAAAATGGCCAGCCAGTTGGTTCCTGTCCTGTCACTTGTCCTGCACAATTCAGATACTGCCTGTGTCAACCTACAACTCCCATGTTTAGATATTCTTTCTTTCTGTTTATTATTGAATGGAGATAAAGAGAAATTGAGAAGGGAAGGGGGGATAGAGAGGGAGAGTGACAGAGAGATACCTAGGCCTCTATGTCACCACTTGTGAAGCTTTCCCCCTGCAGGTAAGGACCAGGGGCTTGAACCTGGGTCCTTGCCCAGTGCAATGTGTACACTTAACCAGATATGCCATCGCCAGGCCCCCATAGATGTTCTTCAGGCATTGAACATTTACAATGAAACTGATTGATTTTAGATTGCTTGGGCCCTGAATTATCTAATGATTACTATCCAAGCCTCTAAATTTTTTATATAAGGATCACTTATTAACTGGCTCAGTGAATATCTCTGAGGACCAGCAGTAACCCAGACTCATGCAATGGGCAGAAGTTGCCAAAGTCAACTGGTATCACCCAAGCTGTCAAGAACCCCAAGAACCTGTGCAGTGATGGGTAAAAGTTCATAATTGGGGAGTTGGGCAGTAGCTCAGCAGGTTAAGCGCAGGTGACACAAAGCTCAAGGAACGATGGAAGGATCCTGGCTTGAGCCCCCGGCTCCCCACCTGCAGGGGAGTTACTTCACAAGCGGTGAAGCAGGTCTGCAGGTGTCTTTCTTTCTCTCCCCCTCTCGGTCTTCCCCTCCTCTCTCCATTTCTCTCTATCCTATCCAAAAACAATGGCATCAATAACAACAACAATAATAACTACAACAATAAAAAAAACAAGGGCAACAAAAGGGAATAAATAAATAAGCATTTTTTTTTAAAAGTTCATAATTGACAGTGGACAGAACAAGGACCAGTGAGCATGAAGGTGAAAGGCCAGGGTCTCACTGAGATAAGGAGCCAGCTGCCTTGAGCAGAGTCACATGCCATGTGCAGAGAGGATGCCTGAGGAGGTGCTGACAGATGTGCCTTACCTCCCCTCCAGAATAGGGGACTGCAGAACACTACCAGAACATCTGTCCTCGTAGGTCGGTCTGCAGGGTGATGCCAACAAGGCCTGTATCTGTTTGTTGCTGAGATGAGGTGGTCAAATGTGTGGAACCAGCTTCCGGTGTCTATGTTGTTTTCCTCTTTCCCTTCTGCCACAGGAGCACTTCATTCTCAGACCACTGGGTTCATATGTTCAGGACATTCCTGAAAATGCCTTGATCCGTTGTCAAAGTCCTGGGGATCTGTACCATCACACCATCACCTCAGCTTTAAGTCTTGTTTTCTTTCTCCCACCTCAGAAAATGTACCATTTTATCTCCAATATTCCTTGTGACATTGATTCCCACCTGTCACTCCCAATTCTTAACCAATGCATCTTGGGGGGTCTGAGGTGAATTCTGCCCTCTTTGGGTATCTCCACAGCTCAGCACCCCCTGGTCATATGCAACCCACCTCCCACCAGCACTTCAACTCCAGGTACTGTGAGTCTCACCTCACGTGCCTGGTCTCCAAGCAGGTTGGAGGACTGGACATAACAGGACAGGCATAAAAAGTGAGCTACGCTGAGTAAGGTGTGGCATATACATATAATGGAATACTACTCAGCTATGAAAAATGGTGAATTCACCTTCCTCACCTCATCTTAGATGAAGCTTGAAGGAATCATGTTAATTGAGATCAGCCAGAAAGAGGATGAATATGGGATGATTTCCATTCATAGACAGAAGTTGAAAAATAAGATTAGAAGGGAAAACACAAAGCAGAATTTGGACTGGAGTTGGTGTATTGCATCTAAGTAAAGGACTCTGGCATGGGGGAAGTGTTCAGGTCCTGGAACATGATGGTGGAGGAGGACCTAGAGGGGGTTGAATTGATATGCAAAAAACTGAAAAATATTACACATGTACAGACTACTGTATCTTACCATTAATTCCCTCTCAATAAAGGAGGGAAAAAGAAGAAGAAGGTGGACAACAGGCCTTCCACGACCCTCTAGACTGCAGCCTAACAGCATCCATGTTTGTTGCATAGAGACAAGGGCAAGGTGACTGCTAGACAGTCAGGTAGACTGTGATCTTGACAGCTGTGAGTCAGTGCCATGAAGGTCATGATGTCACTTGACCCAGGGGTGGCTGGGCAAGTTAACACTCAGTGGGCAGGGAATAGAGACTTGGGGCACAGGGGTAACCTTATAACCTGACCAAAATGCACTGGTAACTGGGCGCTTCTCCAGAACCTAGGTGGCACCATCTTGGCCCTAACTACCCTGCAAGAAGCCTGTCTGCTGAGTGTCATAGCAGTGGACACTCAGATGTTTCTGAAGTCGGGATGGAGGGGACAGCTCTGTGAGTGTGGTGGTCTCTGGGAGAGTGGAAGAGGAGGTGCTTCCTAGGCCCCTCTAGAGGGTGTTTTACCTTTCCCAGAGTGGACTTTCCTGCCCTGTCCCCCAACTCTGATCACCCTCCCATCTTCAGGGACTGATTTGCTTCTCTGTGGGGAGTTTGGTCCAGACCAATGTTTTCTTTTTTTTTTTATTAGTGATTTAATAACGATTAACAAGACTGTAAAATAACAGAGGAAAAATTCTACACAGTCCCCACCACCAGAGTTCTATGTCCCATCCCCTCCACTGGAAGCTTCCTTATTCTTTTTTTAACAGTGGGTTCCTGAAGTTTAGGGTCCTTGGTGTTCAGGGGATTCTGGGCCTGGGATAACACAGAGTCATTTTTTAATTATCTTTATTTATTTATTGGATAGAGGCATCCAGATGTTGAGAGAGAAGGGGGAGATAGGAAGAGAGACAGAGACACCTGCAGTCCAGCTTCACCACTTGCAAAGTTTTCCCCCTGCAGGTGTGGAGCAGGGGCTCGAACCCAGGCCCTTGTGCATTTAACATGTCCACTCAGCCAGGTGTGACATCACCCAGCCCCGCTTTCCTATTCTTTATTCCTCTGGGAGTATGGAGCAAAATTCTTTATGGGGTGCACAAGGTAGAAGGTCTGGCTTCTGTGATTGCTTCTCCACTGGACATGGACATTGGCAGGTGGATCCATACCGCCAGCCTGTTTCTGTCTTTTTCTAGTGGGGTAGGGTACTTGGGAGCTGAGGTTCCAGGACACATTAGTGAGGTCATCTGTCCAGGAAAAGGACCAATCTTCAGATTCCAATGTGCAGGCAAGTTCGCTAAGGGGCTGGTCCAGCAGATTCCAATTCAGCAGGTCTGGGGTGGCCCAAGGACCAGTGCCTCTCACAAGGCCCCTCTGGGTGCCTGAAGTCAACCCACCAGCAGGGCTCTGAGCATAGAAGACATAGATGGAGAGGCTGGGAGCTGCGAGCAAGTGGCTCAGGCTTCAGACGTCATCTGAGCCTCCATTACCCATCTCAGGGAGGTATTGGGTTGTCAGGGAAGTCTGGGCATATTTTCCTGTTTTTTTTTTCTATGCAGAAATACATACCTAGGGCACACCCAGTTAAGCACACATCATAAAAAGTGCAAGGACCTGCACAAGGATCCAGGTTCGAGCCCCTACTCCCTACCTGCAGCAGGAAAGCTTCAAGAGAAGTGAAGCAGTTCAACAGGTGTCTGTCTCTCTTTATCTCCCCTTCCTCTCTCAATTTTTCTCTGTCCTATCCAATGAAATAAATTGAAAACCTGTTTAAAAAAATAATGAAAAATTTAGGCCCAGAAGATTGCTCAGGTGTAAGACTCCTGCTCCATTCCCTGGATTCACATTTAAAAAAAAAGAAGAAATATATGTGTCCATAACACCATGCATCCTCAATACTGGAGCCCCAACAGAGTTAATAGTACTTTCCTGGGGCCTGGGCTGTGGCGTACCTGGTTAAGCACACATAGTACTAAACACAAGTACCAGCTCAAGAATCTGGGTTTGAGTCCCCGCTCCCCAGAAGCTTAATGAGCAGCAAAGCAGGGCTGCAAATTTAAGACCATGAGTAAGCACCAAGATTCCTTGCAGCTGGTCACAGCTTCAGGGCTCCGACTTCTGCACATGTTGGTGCTTGCCTAACTTTCCTATGCACAGTCCTCACCTGGGAGTCCCACGAAAATGCCTATTCTGCTTCCTTCAGTCTAGGGAAGGCCTGAGAATCTGCATCTCTAAAAGGCCCCATCTGATGCTGCAGATGCTGGTCCAGGGGCCACTCTTGGAACAGCAAGAACCTTGACCAGGGCTGTGACCCCAGGCTGCACCTCCAGGGTTATCACTGGTTCCAGCACCACAAACCCACTGCTCCTGGTGGCTGGTTTATTTTTTTCTTTTTTCTTTTTTTTTTTTTTTTTTTGCCATTTTATTGGCTAGGACAGAGAGAAATTGAGAGAGAAGGAGATAGAGAGGGAAAGAGAAGGAAACACCTGCAGACCTGCTTCACTGCTTATAAAGCTTCTCTCCCGCAGGTGGGGACCTGGGGGACCGAACCCAGATCCTTGCATGTGTCCTTGCACTTAGTGAAGCAGGTATCTCTCTTTCTCCCTCTCTATTTCCCTCCCCTCTATGTCATATCAAAAAAATGGGGGGGGGGAAATAAAGGAAGAAGGGAAAATGGATGCCATGAGCAGTGGAATTGTTGTGCAGGCACTGAGTCCCAGTGATAACACTAGTTGTAATGAAAGAAAGGAAGAAAGAAAGAAAGAAAGAAAGAAAGAAAGAAAGAAAGAAAGAAAGAAAGAAAGAAAGGAAGGAAGGGAAAGAGAGAAAGAAAATATACTTTCTTCTTGTTTTCTTTAATTTTTATTATTTTACTATTTATTTATTTATTTATTTATTTATTTATTGGATAGAGATAAATAGAAACTGAGAGAGAGAAGGGACAGACAGGCAGAAAGAAAGAGAGACACCTGTGGCCTTGTTTCACCACTCGCAAAGCTTCCCCACTTCAGGTGGGGACTGAGGACTCGAACTTGGATCCTTGCATATTGTAACATGTGCACTCAAGTAGGTGCACCACTACCTGGCCTCTAAGCTCAGTTTTGTGTGTGTGTGTGTGTGTGTGTGTTTATTTATTCCCTTTTGTTGCCCTTGTTGTTTTATTGTTGTAGTTGTTGTTGATCTCGTTGTTGTTGGATAGGACAGAGAGAAATGGAGAGAGGAGGGGAAGACAAAGAAGGGGAGAGAAAGATAGACACCTGCAGACCTGCTTCACCGCCTGTGAAGCAATTCCCCTGCAGGTGGGGAGCCGGGGGCTTGAACCGGGATCCTTACACTGGTCCTTGTGCTTAGCGCCACCTGCGCTTAACCCGCTGTGCTACCGCCCGACTCCCTAAGCTCAGTTTTTATGACTGGGCTTGAAAAGAATATCTATGCTTTATTTTTACTTTTTTTTAAATTTTTGTTATCTTTATTTATTGAATAGAGACAGCCAGAAATTGAAAGGAAGGGGAAGTAGAGAGGGAGAGAAACAGAGAGATACCTGCAGCCCTGCTTCACTCCTTTCTTTCTTTTTCCAAACTGGTCTGAGGTAAGGTTCAGGCATTTCCCTAAAGCATCAGGTAATTCGAAAGTTCAATAGTATAGAGAAGCTATACTCCCCCCCATCTCCCCCCCCCCACCTCCTCTTCTCTCCTTGCCAAAGCTGTGACTTAAGGGAGGGAATTAGAGTGAGTGAGAGAGGCAGAGTGGAGGAGAGACCCTGCTGCACTACTCATGAAGCTTCCCCCCTGCAAGTGGGGTCCAGGGGCTTCCACTGTGTCCTCGTGTGTGGTGATGTGTGTGCTCACCTGGGCATGATATCGCTGGTCCTGAAGCTGAGTATTGTGTACTAAGGCTTTTGCCACTTCTCCTCCTGCCCCTCTGACCAGTGGGTTCCTTCCTGCCCTCTGCATGACCCTCTCTGCTCCCTTCTGCCTTGTCCCAGGTGAGACCATCATGCTGACCCTGTTCTCTCCCCTCTGCCTAGGTGGCCGGGCACAGCCAGCAGCAGGGAGCCCCAAATCTGATGAGGGCTCAGAGGCCGTGCTCCCCAAGCCCAGGAGTGTGTTTCACATTGAGTCGTCCATCCGGCGCAGGAGCAAAGGTGCAGCCTCCTCCCCTCTGCCCTGAGCCCTGACTGACTCCTCTAAGTGGGGGTGAGGGTGGGACCCACTTTCCAGGATGGTGGGGGGGAAACCACAAGGAGCAGACTCCTCCTTTTTCTACAATGAATGTCTTTAACCCAGTGAGGCGCAGGAGGGGGCACACCCTGCTCAAGGATCTGGGTTCGAGCCCCCAGCTCCCCACCTGCAGGGCAGAAGCTTTACAAGCGGCAAAGCGGGTGTGCAGGAGTTTCTTTCTCTTTCCCTCTCTATCTCCCTCTTTTGGGAGATAGAGAAGAAGAGAGACAGAGAAACACCTGCACACCTGTTTCACTACTTGTGAAGACTTCCCCCTTCAGGTGGGGACCAGGGGCTTGAACCCGGGTCCTTGTGCACTATAATGTGGACGCTTAACCAGGTGCGCCACTGCCTGGCCCCATTTTTGTCTGTTTAATCTCTTTATTTGGGGGATATTGATTTACAAGGCAGTTTTGACTTGTGCACAGTTGTAATCTCCCCATTACAGGTGTCAGGGTGCCCCACCCCCCTCCTGTTCTCTTCCTCCCCCACGGGGTGAGGTCCCGATGCCCTTTCAATCCTGTCTTCCCTCTTTTTGTGTGTTTGTTTTGGTGGTGGTAGTCTTTTTTATAGAGAGCAATAGTAAGGGGCAGGACGGTGGTGCACCTGGTTGAGCACTCACATTACAGTGCACAAGGACCCGAGCTCAAGTTCCTGGTCTCCACCTGCAGGGGGGAAGCTTCACAAGTGGTGAAGCATGTCTGAAGATTTCTCTCTCTTTCCCTCTATCTCCCCATCACCTCTCAATTTCTGTGTCTATCCAATAATAAAAATTAATACGATTATAAGAGGAAAAGAGGACAGGCAGTGGCCCACCTGGTTAAGTGCACATATCACTCTACACAAGGACCCCCAGGTTCAAGCCCCTGACCCCCACCTGCAGGAGGAAACTTCAAGAGTGGTGAAGCAAGGCTGCAGGTGTCTCTCTGTCTCTCTGTCTCTCTCTTTCCCTCTCTATCCCCCTTCCCTCTCAATTTCTCTCTGCCCTATCAAGTTAAATAAATAAAGTTTTAAAAGAGGGACAGAGAGAGAACAGAGGGGAAGAGGGAGTGACGAAGACCACAGCTCAAACCTGGGTCATGCAGATGGCAGGGCAGCGCACCGTTCGAGTGAGCTGTTTCTCCGGCTTTGCCTTCCCATTTCAGAGCCCTTAGGCCTGCTGCAGCAGAGACAGTTGGATTCCTGCATGTCTCAAGTCCCCTCTCTGAGGACAAAGCCTCACGGAACCCCTTCCCTGCCTCCTCTCAGAGCACCCACATCCCCCCTCACAGAACAGCTTCCAACTTCACTACTGCATCACCCACCCTCAGCAAAGAAAACATGTCCCAGGTGCACTTTTGATGAATTAGATGCCCTGAAAATTATTTTTATTATTGTTATTTTATTACTGGATAGAAGCAGAGAAATTGAGAGAAGAGGTAGAGAGGGAAAGAGAGAGACACCAGCAGCACAGCTTCATCACTTGCAAAGCTTTCCCCCTGCAGGTAGGGACCAGGAGCTTGACACTGGGTCCTTGCGCACTGTAATGTGAGTGCTCAACCAGGTGTGTCACCGTCCTGACCCTGCCCTGAAAATCCCTAAAAGCAAAGTGGGGGACTTAATACCATCTGCAAATACTTGAGTCCCACCTGCCATTCTCACATGCTCCCAGAAGGGGGAGCCAAATCACAAAGACTGAATTCAACTTTTTTTTTTTAACTTTCATGCTTAGTACTCCAAAGCCTTTTTTAAATTAATTAATTAATTAGATAGATAGATAGAGACAGATAGAAATTGATATGGGAGGGAGATAAAGAGGGAGAAGGGGAGAGAGAGAGACTCCCACTCACCACACCACTTGTGAAGCTTTCCCTCTGCAGGTGGGGACCAGGGGCTTGAACCCCGGTCCTTGTGCACTGTAATGTGTGTGCTTAACCAAAGTGCACCACTGCTTGGCCCACTGAATTCAACCTATCTAAAAAAAAAACTGATTTATGTCAGCTTCAGAAAGAAGTTATCTAGTCATAACGAAAACCATATTTACAGCTACTTTGTAAGGCCCTGTATAACTATAGGACTGAACACAAGCTACTTTTTTTTTAGTTGGACAGGACAGAGAAAAATTGAGAGGGGAGAGGAAAATAGAGAGGGGGAGACAGCGCAGGGTAATCAGCATAATGGTTATGCAGAGTCATGCCTGAGGCTACAAAATCCCAGGTTCAATTCCCAATAACACTGTAAACAAGAGCTGAGCAGTGCTCTGGTAGAAAAGAGAAAGAAAGAAAGAAAGAAAGAAAGAAAGAAAGAAAGAAAGAAAGAAAGAAAGAAAGAAAGAAAGAGAGAGAGAGAGAGAGAGAGAGAGAGAGAGAGAAGAAAGAAAGAAAGAAAGAAAGAAAGAAAGAAAGAAAGAAAGAAAGAGGAAAGAGAAGAGAGACATCTGCAGACCTATTTCACCACTTGTGAAACTTTCCCACTGCAGGTGGAGAGCCAGGGGCTTAAACCTAGGTCTTTGCACATGGTAACATGTATGCTTAGGACCAGTGAATAAAAACAAACCCAGATTGAGTGATCACGGGCAAGGTACTATCTCCTCATCTGAACATATATAGGAGTTGAACTTAATCAGAACTTCTTAATAAAAATGGGCTGAGGAAGTGGAGGAGCTAGTATAATGGTTCTGCAAACAGACTCTCCTGCCTGAGGCTACAAAGTCCCAGGTTCAAACCCCACCCCTCACACACACACATACACCATCAAACCCCATCCCCCCCACACACACACCATCATAAGCCAGAGTTGAGGAGGGCTCTGGAAAAATAAATAAATAATTAAATAAAATAGAAGTTAGCAGAACCTCTGAGCTCCCTCGGTTCCTATAAAATGTCCAGCTTCTGTGAGGACCTGCAGTTTTCTTTTCCCCTGAGAAGTTTCTATTGGATTTGTTAGAGCAGAAGTGGGGGCAAGGGATGGGTGACTCTTCCAGCTGCAGAACTCACTGTGTCTGCACTTTTTTGGGTGACTGGGAAGATACTAGTCTTGCAAGGAACCCTGAGTACTCCAGCTTTGTGATAAAAGTATGGAGACAACCTGAGTGAGGTGTTCTGGCATTGATGGTGCTTTTTCCTTCTTTAGTGTTTGGAAAAGGTGAGCAGCCAGAGAGACAAGCCAAAGACCCGTATCCCTACCAGTACCGGAAGCCCACGGTGGAGCTGCTGGTGAGTGATGGGGTACACTCACCCCCACACCCCCACAATCCCTGAACAGAAAGCCAGTCAGGGGGCTGGATTTATGTTTTCAAAAATGTAATTGCCTAAGATAGACATAAATGACTATTTCTAGAACTTTTTAAAAAATCATATCCCATTTATTTTAATTACATATCTGTCTTCCTCTAAATTCAGCATTTGAGCATTTAGGAAAGTAGCTTTGGGGCCAGGTGGTGGTACACCTGGTTGAGTGCTCACATCACAGTGCACAAGGACCTGGGTTCAAGCCCCTGGTCCCCACCTGCAGGGAGGAAAGCTCACAAGTGGTGAAGCAGGGCTACAGGTGTCTCTCTGTCTCTCTCCCTCTCTATCTTCCCTCCCCTCTCAGTCTCTATCCAATAAAAAATAAATAAAATAAAAATTAAGGAAAGTAGCTGGTACCAATTTTCAAAGAACAGCATCTTCACGTATTTAATTTTATGGGTTGTTAATTTTGGAGACATGCTAAGGGGAAATAATTTCCTCTGAAAAGAGTTTGTCAAAAAAAAAAAAAAAAAGCAGGGAAGTCAGCAAGGACCAGTGTAAGGATCCTGGTTCAAGCCCCAGCTCCCCACCTGTAGGAGAGTTGATTCACAGGCGGTGAAGCAGGTCTGCAGGTATCTATCTTTCTCTCCCCCTCTCTGTCTTCCCCTCCTCTCTCCATTTCTCTCTGTCCTATCCAACAACAACAACAATAATAACTACAACAATTTTTTAAAAAAAAACTACTACAATAAAACAACAAGGGCAACAAAAGGGAATAAATGAATATTTTTTAAAAACATTCAGACAGGGACAGACTCAATAGTAATTTTCCCAAACATCATATGAAAATCTTAGCTTAGGGGCCAGGCGGTGGGGCACCTGGTTGAGTGCATACATCACAGTGCTCAAGGCCCCAGGTTCAAGCCTCTGGGCCCCAGCTTCATAATCAGTGTAAAGCAGGACTATGGTTATCTTTTCTCTCCCTTTCTATCACCCTCTCCCCTCTCAGTATCTCTGTCTCTATTCAAAATAAATAAAATAAGATAAAATAGAGAGGCAGAGAGAGAGAGAGAGAGAACATGACTACTGAAGTCTTTGGGATAGTTCTTTTAAAAAGACTCTTAGCATGGTCTGGGAGATGTCGCAGTGGATAAAGCACTGGACTCTCAAGAATGAGGTCCTGAGTTCAATTCCCAGCAGCAGCACATGTACCAACCAGAGTGATCAGAGTAGTGTCTGGTTCTTTCTCTCTCTCCTTTCCTATATTTCTCATGAATAAATAAGTAAAATCTAAAAAAAAAAAAAAAAAAAAACTCTTAGCTTGGGCCGAGGGAAGCAAAGGTCCCTCCTTGGTGTGAGACAGGCAGAGCAGGAGCTGCCCACCCCTTGTCCCCTGCCAGGACCTGGACAGCATGGAGGAGAGCTCAGAGATAAAGGTGGAAAGCAACGTGCCCAAGTCCTCCTGGATCCAGAGCTCCCTGGCTGCCAGCGCCAAGAGGCTCAGCAAAGCACTAGGCTACGTCTCGGGAGAGATGAAGGAGTGCGCGGAGATTCTCAAAGGTGAGGGCCCCGGGGTCTCGCCCCTGCAAAAACCAGCTCCAGCACTCCCCAGGAAGTGTGGGGCCTCGCTCCACAGAGTAGACTCCTTGGCTGTCAGAGACCATAGGAGTCTGTCTGTCAGCACCCGCTCTCTTGGGGTGTGAGTGCCATCCTGCACACGTGTGAGCTTCTGCCTGTGAGCAAGAGTTGCAGCTTCTCCTGGTATGGCCATCAGATGTGCCAGCTCTGGCTTTAGAGCCGGCAAACCAGAACGCTGCAGCCTGGACTTGGCGCCAAGGACCACTGGTTAGTTATTCCGGTTGGTTCCCCTTGGCAATCTCTCCAAGTTCAGCCCTTGTTTTTGGAGCTTTCAGTGCCTCAAGAGACTTCTCTTCATGCTCTGTCCTCTTGAAAATCCACACCACTGGTGGGGGCAGAGAATTCTCAAGTTACCCCACTGCTTGAGAAGCCCCTAGGGGGAGGAGAGAGCACCCCAGTTCTGCAAAAGGCCCAGAAGTCCAGGCTCAGCCCCCAGCACCACCTGAGCCAGCATTGTACAAAGCTCTGGTGTCTTCTCTCTCTCTCTCTCTCTCTCTCTCTCTCTCTCTCTCTCTCTCTCTTTCTCTCTCTCTCTCTCTCTGAAAATGTCAATTAGCTTTCTCTCTCTCTCTCTCTGAAGATGTCAATTAGCTTTCAAAGGAGACAACGGTGCACAAGACAGTCAATGTCCCTCTGGTTCATGGTTCAACTCTCATGTGACAGGTGATGACTAGTGGCCTGTTCACTCTACCCATTTAGGATATAGAGAACCCATCATCCCCTTAGCCCCTCAGCCCTTAGCCCTCAGCCCTTAGCCCCTCAGCCCTCAGCCCTCAACCCTCAGCCCTCAGCCCTCAGCCCTCAGCTCTCAGCCCTTAGTCCTGAGCCCTCAGCGCTCAGCTCTCAGCCCCTAAACCATCAGCCCCTCAGCCCACAGCCTTCAGCTCTTCACCCCACAGTTCTCAGCCCTTAGCCCACCCCCAGGGCCTCTCCTGGAGCCCTCGTGCTGGGCTCTGACCCACTTCCTGCCCTGGTTCTGTTTCAGACAAGTCCCCTGTGTTCCAGTTCCTGGACTGGGTGCTCCGGGGCACCTCTCAGGTGATGTTTGTCAACAACCCCCTGAGCGGCATCCTCATCGTGCTGGGCCTCTTCCTCCAGAACCCCTGGTGGGCCATCTCAGGCTGCCTGGGCACCATGGTGTCCACGCTCACAGCCCTGGTCCTCAGCCAGGACAGGTGAGCTCCTTGCCAGGCCCCCAGAGCCAGGCTGGCACAGCCACCCACAGTCAGGGAGAGTCACAGCCAGGCTGGTACAGTTGCCCACAGTCAAGGAGGGAGTCACAGCCAGGTTGGTACAGTCACTCATAGTGAGGCTGACTGATGTGCCTGGTGACACCTCCCCTTGCTCCCAGAGCAATCACCACTTTGAAGGTGAAGTCAGAAAATAATAACAAAACGTCAACCTATTTTCAACACTATGGGAGAGAGGTTGTCTGTGGGGGGTGGGGATGGGTTCACAGATGGGAGTGGTGTGAAAATATAAATTAAGGGAGGCAACCGGTGGTATGCCCAGTTAAGTGCACATAGTACTAAGCACAAGGGCCCACAGAAGGATCTGGGGTCAAGCCCTGGCTCCCCATCTGCAGGGAGAATGCATCACAAGCAGTGAAGCAGGGTTGTAGATGTCTCTCTGTCTCTGTCTCTCTCTCTCTCCATATATATATATCCCTCTCAATTTCTCTCTGTCCTAGCCAATAAAATGGAAACAATGACCACCAGGAACAGTGGATTTGCAGTGCCAGTACTGAGCCCCAGAGATAACCCTGGAGGCAAAATAAAATAAAATAAAAGTGAAGTCAGATCCTCCAGTTCAAAACCAAGTCTGGCTCAGCAGAAAAGTCATGAGGCAGGTCTCCCACCTCACAGTTGGCATGAGGGATTCTCACTTCATTTCTCCCCCACCCCCACCCCCAGGTCAGCCATCATGGCTGGGCTTCATGGCTACAACGGAGTGCTGGTGGGGCTGCTGATGGCCGTGTTCTCAGACAAAGGTGACTATTACTGGTGGCTTCTGCTCCCTGTCAGCGTCATGTCCATGTCTTGGTAAGTGAGGTTCCAGGGTTACCCACCCCTCTCCCCAACTTCAGGACTGTCTCTCTATAGACCTTCTGCCTGACTATACTTGCTTGACCTTGCCATTTTTTTAAATAATTGTATTAGTGTTTTTTAATCATGATTAACAAGACTATAAGGTAATGGCGGCACAATTCCACACAGTTCCCACTACCAGAGTTCTGTGTCCCCTCCCTTCCATTGGAAGCTTCCCCATTCTTTATCCCTTTGGGAGCATGGACCCAGGATCATTATGGGGTGCAGAAGGTGGGAGCTCTGCATTGAGATCACTGAAGCGGCCACCAGCAGCCAGAGTCCTGGGTCTGGGGATGTGGGGAGCTGCCTGGGGCTCCCCCTGCCCTATTTTCCTCCTGACCCTGCTGGCCAGGCCCCTTTTCAGCCCCATATGGTTCCAGGTACAAACCCTGTTCAGCGAGCTACCTCCTCAGGCCCCAGGGCATCTTGCTCAGTGCCTCCTGTGTTTCCACCCCCAGCCCCGTCCTCTCCAGTGCCCTGGGCACCATCTTCAGCAAATGGGATCTCCCAGTCTTCACGCTGCCCTTCAACATTGCAGTGACCCTGTACCTGGCAGCCACCGGCCACTACAACCTCTTCTTCCCCAGTGTGCTGCTGCGGCCCGCGTCCTCTGTGCCCAACATTACCTGGTCAGAGGTGCAGGTGCCCCTGGTAGGTATCAAGATGCAAGAGGGCATTGACATGGATGTAGGTTCTCTCTTTGTTCACAGCAGAAGCATCTCAAGTAACCACTACCAGCCCCTACACAGCATGAAGCACTCTGGGTACAGTCCTTGTTAAGTACCACCCAATCTCTCTCTCTCTCTCTCTCTTAAAAATGTTACTCACTTAATTTTTTGGTTAAAAATTATTTTATCTTTATTTATTATTGGATAGAGACAGCCAGAAATTAAGATGAAAGAGGGAGATAGAGAAGGAAAGATACCTGCAATACTATTTCACCACTCACAAAGCTTTCCACTTGCAGGTGGGGATCAGGGGCTCAAACCCAGGTCCCTGTGCATTATAAAATGTACACTCAACCAGGTGCGCCACCACTGGGTCCCTTTTTTTCTCTGAACTAAAAGGGCTGTGCCAGGTCCCACCCTGTCACAACACAGAGACAGACACACCCCTTCTCTTCACCTTTTGCCCTATTCCTATCTGTCTGTCATAATTTTAAAAAAGAAAGAGAGAGAAATAAAGAAAGGTGGCCATAGGAAGGGATGGATTTATGGTGTAGACAAGGAGCCTCACTGATAACCGTGGTGGCAAATAATAATAATAATATAATAACAATGATGATGATGATGATGATGATGATGATGTTGATGATGAAGGGTAGGGTAGATAGCATTATGGTTCTGCAAAGAGACTCTCATGCCTGAATCTCCGAAGTCCCAGATTCAACCCCCATCACAACCATAATTCAGAGCTGATAAGTGCTTTTAAAAATAATAATAATAAATAATGAATAGAGTGATAGATAATGTACATGAATTTCTGAGAAGTGAATCCTGGGCCCAGGAGCACATCAGGGCTCCTAAGTACCCCTCCCCCAGGCCCAATTTCTAGTCTATATTTCTGAGAAGAAGAGAGACAGCAAAGAACCACTTCACCATCTGTGGAGTCACTTTGGTGCTGCCCATGGTACCGTCAGGCATCAGCCCCAAGACCCTCACCCCCACCCCCACTGGAAGGCCTTTACCTACAAACCCTTTCTGGGCCCCTTTTATCCTTCTTCAAGATGTTTTTTGAAAGACCAGAGACACTGGACCTGCCTACACAAGGCTGAAGTCCCAAGTTCAGTTCCTGACAGTACCACAAGACAGAGCTGAACACTGCTCCAGCCTCTCTCTCTCTCTGAAGCTCTGTTCCTGTTTACATGGTGTGGTTTTTGTCACTCTCCCTGGACAGTTGAAGGTCTGCACCACAATTCTGTCACTGTGCCAACCTCCGGGGGCTCCCTTTCCCTGTGCTCTGAGTCCTAGAAGTTCACTAAACTCCTCTAAGGCACAGACATTCCTTCATTAGTAAGTGTACAGAACAGAGCTGTCTGCTTTTATTTTTTGAACGAGTGTTCTGTATATAATTCTGGCCTCTGGAAGTGTGCCAAGATAATTCACAAGAAGCCTCACTGAAGCCAGCTATGGGGAGCATGTGCCCTCACCGTCCAGTCCCAGCAGGCATATCCTCTCTTTAGCCTCTAATTTCTGGAGGTCCCCTCATTTTGGGGGGTTACTGAGAAACCTTGCATCTGTGTTCACTCTGAGATGTCATTGATAATTCATCATCTGACCACAAAGCTACTTGAACTTGCCTGAAGGAAGCCTCCTCAGAAATAACAGTGCCTGGGTGGCAACCCAGCATAGAGACAGAAGCCTCCACTTGGGGCAGGGGTCGGGGGGGGGCTCTGGAAACGACTCTCCTGCCTGAATCTCTGAGGGCCCTGGTCCAACTCCAAGCACCACCATCAGTCAGAACTGAGAAGGACTCTGGCCTCTCTCTCTCCCCCCTCCAATAGTGCTAATAAATAAATATGTATGTTTAAAAAAGAAGCCTACACTTGTGAACAAAGGCACTGTCATGGAAGAAAAGAAATAGCCAAGTTATCCCCATGCTGGCGGAGGTGTGATATCTATTATTATTATTATTATTATTATTATTATTATTATTATTATTGACACCAGAGTTATTACTAGGTCTCAGTGCCTGCATGATAATTCCACCACTCCTGGTGGCCATTTTTTTCTTATCAAGATAGAAATAGGGAGAGGGAGAGAGAGAGAGGGAGAGAGAGCAAGAGAGAGAGAGAGAGAGAGAGAGAGGAAAAGAAGGAGGATGAGGAGGAAGAGGAGACATCTGCAGCCCTAGCCCACCACTCATGCAGCTTCCCCCCAGCAGGTATGGACCAGAGGCTTGAACCCAGGTCCTCACATGCAGTAGCATATGCACTCTGCAGGGAGCGCTGGTGAGGCTGTGGTGTGAGAGAGAGAAGCCACAAGGTCCAGAAGGGAATAAAAACTATCATACTGGCAGTTCAAGTCCTTCAGCCTCCCTTTGATGGCATCTACACAGACAGCATCTTTCAAAATCAAAACTGCTCTAGTCCTGGACATGCAACACTGGGATAGCACTTGGAACTGCACACCTGGGAGTCCAGTGTCTTGTCCATGGTGCTACATTGGAGGCCATATAAAGACCTGCTTGTCCATCTAAGTTTTAGGGTTCTAACCATCTTCTTAACAACAACAACAAAAGGTTATGAGAGAGACCAGAGTATCATTCAGCCCTGTCACACATGGTGCTTGAGGTCAAACCTGGGACTTGAGGTCTGTGAGTCCTGAACTCTGTCATGAGGCATCTTCCACACCCTAGAGAGGTTTGCTCTCCTTTTTAAATTCTTTGAGTATTTTAACATAATTTACCATCATCATACTACTATGCTCTGCCCAATAACTACCACAAGTCTCACCAAGTTAGAGAACTTTGTGAGAGAACTCATAAACCACATCTCTGTTCAATATCTACTTCTTGTCTTATGAAGAACATTCATCTGAAAAGGTTTTCCTTTTACTGGGAGTTTTTCTTTTTAATAGAGACAGAGAAACAGAGAGGCAGAAAGAGAAGTGGGGAAAGGGACAGGGAGGGGGGAGAGAGAAAGAGGTAGAGGAAGAGAGAGCGAGAGAGAGCCACAGAACCAAAGCTTCCTTCAATGCTGTGGAGGCTAGGCTTGAACCTGGGTTGCCCACACGGCAAAGCAGCACACTGTGCAGGAAGCTATTTCAATGACCCCACTGGCAGTTTGAGTGCCTTACACCAGTGTTTCTAATTAAAGGACACACGACATCCTAGCCACTAAGTGTTCTCAATAACCATGTTCAGCATAGAAGCAATTACAGAAGCCAGACCTCCCACCTTCTGCACCCCATAATGACCGTGGGTCCATGCTCCCAGAGGTATAAAAGAATAGGAAAGCTATCAGGGAAGGGAATGGGATACGGAGTTCTGGTGGTGGGAATCATGTGGAGTTGTACCCCTCTTATCCTATGGTTTTTATCAATGTTTCTTTTTTTTTAAAGATTTTGTTTATTTTCCCTTTTGTTGCCCTTGTTGTTTCATTATTGTAGTTATTATTGTTGTTATTGATGTTGTTGTTGTTGGATAGGACAGAGAGAAATGGAGAGAGGCGGGGAAGACAGAGGGGGGAAAGAAAGACAGACACCTGCAGACCTGCTTCACTGACTGTGAAGTGAGTCAACTCCCCTGCAGGTGGGGAGCCGGGGGCTCGAACCAGGATCCTTAGGCTGGTCCTTGCGCTTTGCGCCATGTGCGCTTAGCCCGCTGTGCTACTGCCCTACTCTCCAGGGTTTCCTTTTTATAAATAAAAAATTTAAAAAAAACAGCAGAGACGGGGGCCAGGCGGTGGCACACATGGTTGAGTGTAGATGTTACAGTGCACAAGGACCTGGGTTCAAGCCCCTGGTCCCCACTTGCAGGGGGCAAGCTTTTCTAGTGGTAAAGCAGGTCTACCAGTGTCTCCACCCTCCATCTATCTGCCCTTTCCCTCTCTATTTCTAGCTGTCTCTATTCAATAAGCAAATAAAGGTAAGGAAGAAGAAGGAGGAGAAAACTGTTTAAAAAAAAAAAAAGAACAGTTAAAGCAGCAGAGAGTCCTTCCCGCCCATGGTTCCAGTGGTTCTCATTACCTCCACACAGTAGCTCCCCTTATCCACAGGGGATACCACCTTGGAAACCATTCATTAAATAAATTTTCATCTTGAACCCCCAGTGAGTGGCCCAAACCTTTACATACTGTGTTTTCTTTTTTTATTATTTTTTTTATCATTTTTATTTATTAGATAGAGACAGCCAGAAATCAAGAGGGAGTAGGGAGATAGAGAGGGAGACAGAGAGACACCTGCAGCCCTGCTTTACCACTCGCTAAGCTTTCCCTCTGCAAGTGGGGACTGGAGCTCGAACCTGGGTCTTTGTGCATTGTAACATGTGCGCTCAATGAGGGGCACCACCACCCAGCCCACGCTGTTTTCATAGTGTTCTTGTGACACACACAGAGAGAGAGAGAGAGAGAGAGAGAAAGAGAGAGAAAATAAAGTTTGAGTATCAGTCAGTCACAGTAAGGGCTGAACCACCAATAAAAACCTAGAACAATCGTAACAATAGGATGTAAGAAGAGTCTCTAGAAGGTGGGGGGTCTCCATCTGGCAACATATCTTACTCTCCCTATTATCTGCAGACCACAGCGGGCCATGGGTCACAGAGCCCACAGGTGAGAGGACCTCTGCAGTGACCCGTGACCCTGTCACACCTGCAGCTTTTGCGAGCCGTCCCCGTGGGGATCGGTCAGGTGTACGGCTGCGATAACCCCTGGACTGGAGGCATTTTCCTGGTAGCGCTGTTCATCTCCTCGCCGCTCATCTGCCTGCACGCTGCCATCGGTTCTACCATAGGGATGCTGGCAGGTGAGCTGTACCCACCCCTTGTGAGCGAGCATAAAGGTGGTTGTGCCGGGAGTCACCGGCAGAGACCCCAGTGACAAGCTAGGTGCTTTTCCCGGGAAAGCCCCCTCCTTCCATCCTACTGTGCCTTTGCATCCTGAGTGCCAGCACCCTCAGCCACCCCACCCCCCCAGCATCATAAACCTCCCTCGGGCAAGGCTTTGGTGTTAGTTATTCACACCTTAGTATAAATTTACAGTCTGAGCATCAGGGTGATGGCACAGTGGTAAGGACATAGGATTTGCATATGGGAGGTTCTAAGTTCAATCCCCAGCACTCCGTGTGCTCTGATTCTCCCTGTACTCTCCCTTTTGCTTTCATTAAATAAATTTTCATCACAGTATATAGTCCTTAATTTTACACTCTTATATTTACATTTTAAAATGTTTATAAAAATAAATGTGGGCAGGGATGTTATAGCATGTGTCCTACCTCTAACAATGATAAAAAAGACTTATTACGGGTCAGACGGTTGTGCAGCAGGTTAAGCACAGGCGGCGCAAAGCGCAAGGACAGGTATAAGGCTCCCGGTTGGAGCCCCCAGCTCCCCACCTGCAGGGGAGTCTCTTCATAGGCGGTGAAGCAGGTCTGCAGGTGTCTCTATCTTTCTCTCCCCCTCTCTGCCTTCCCCCCCTCCATTTCTCTCTGTCCTATCTAACAACAATGACAACATTAATAATAACAACAATAATAACTACAACAATGATAAAACAACAACAACAACAAAAAGGACTTCTCCACTAAATAGTATTAAAGAATCGGTAAAGGTGAGGTCCTCTTTTCTTTTTTCGGAGAGGGGCGAGATTTCCTCTGAATAGTTGAAATCAGACTCCTGAGTCCTTATTTAAAGAGCCTCTTCAGCTCAACTACAGCTGTTCATGTGTCTTTATAACCAGTTGTTTCACAGTAAAATCAGAAGTTCTACTGGAAGTGGACATCCTCTGTAACCCAGCAAATCCTCTCTCTCTCTCTCTCTCTCTCTCTTTGCCTCCAGCGTTATTCTTGGGGCTCAGTGCCGGCACTACAAATCCACTGCTCCTGATCACATTCTTCCCCATTTTATTGGATAGAACAGAGAGAAATTGAGAGAGGAGGGGAGAGATAAAGGAGAGAGACAGAGAGACAGAGAGAGAGACCCCTGCAGATCTGCTTCACCACTTGTGAAGCTTTCCCCCTGCAGGTGGGGAGCAGAGGTCTCAAACCCAGGTCCTTGAGCAGGCCCCCTCAGTAATTTCTCTTCTGGGGATTTATCCAAAGGAAACACAAACACCTATCCAAAATTATCGCATTATATCTATGCCCATAGCAGCACAATTCATAATATCACGAATTTTGAAACAATCCAAATACCAGTGGGTAGGTGATTGGCTGAGAACACTGAGGTAAAAGCCAAAGTGGGATTTGAACTGGGTGAGGTGTATGGCATCAAAGCAAAGGACTCTGGGGAAGGAGTGAAAGAGGGGAGTGGAGAGGGCCTTAAAGATTTTTTAAATTATTTATTTATTTATTCCCTTTTGTTGCCCTTGTTGTTTTATTGTTGTAGTTATTGTTGTTGTTGTTGTTGTTGTATAGGAGAGAGAGAAATGGAGAGAGGAGGGGAAGACAGAGAGGGGGAGAGAAAGACAGACACCTACAGACCCGCTTCACCGATTGTGAAGAGACTCCCCTGCAGGTGGGGAGCCAGGGGCTCGAACCGGGATCCTACCGCCAGTCTTTGCGCTTTGTGCCACATGCACTTAACCCACTGCGCTACCGCCCGACTCCCTGGCGTCTCTCTTTCTCCCTCTCTATCTCCCCCTTTCCTCTCAGTTTATCTCTGTCTCTATCCAAAATAAAATTTAAATTTAAAAAGAAGTTCTGAAAAAGAAAGAAGAAAAAAAACTGCCCTCCAGGAGCAATAGATTCATATCTCTGGGACTGAGGCTTGGGAATTAGACAATAAATAAATCACCCTAATAAGTGAATGTATATATAAAATATTTTTTAAATGTCAGAATCACTCTTTCATAAATGCTCTGAGGAGGACTGGGTAGGCTCTGAGGATGGCGGGGGGTCTCAGGGGACCACCCACACCCCAGGCTCACCCCCTCTCTGCTCAGCTCTCACAATCGCCACACCTCTGGACCCCATCTATTTCGGCCTGTGCGGCTACAACAGCACACTGGCCTGCATCGCCATCGGGGGCATGTTCTACGTCCTCACCTGGCAGGCCCACCTCCTCGCCATCGCCTGTGGTAAGTGCCCCCTGGGAGCCCAGACCCCACACGACGATGCCCATGTCTCCCTCTGGCAGTAAGACCACCCCCAGGAGCCCCCAAGAACCCCAGGAGCACGCTGCTGCTCTTCAGGGAGAGCTCTGTCTGCTTCGCTGTAGTATCAACATACTTGCACCTCTCAGGAGACCAACACTTGTGCCATAGCCTGAAACTAAACCTAGTGATTTCCTTCCATAGACGTGGCCACACTGCAGGGACTGAGAGACAGCTCATCTGACAGACATGCTTTGCCATGCACACAAGCTGTGTCTACCCTGGGAAGGTGCAAGAACTGAATTTAGGGTCTGTGTGTGTGTGTGTGTGTGTGTGTGTCTCTCATTTGATAGGACAGACAGAAATTGAGAGAGGTAGGGGAGATAGAGAAGGAAAGACGGAGGGGGCCAGGAGGTGCAATGACTAAGGTTCAAGCCCCTGCTCCCCACCTGCAGAGGGGATGCTTTACAAGCAAGAAGCAGGTCTGCAAGTGTCTATTTTCCTCCCTCTGTCCTCTGTCTCCCCTCCCCTCTCAATATCTCTTTGTCCTATCCAATAAAATGGGAAAAAAAAAAAAGGAGAAAATGGAAAATGACTGTCAAGAGTAGTAGGTTTGTAGTGCTGGCACCTGAACCCCAGAGATAGCCCTGGAGGTGAGAGGGAGAGAAAATTATAGAGAAGGAATGTGAGAGGGGCCAGGTGGTGGTGCACCTGATTGAGCACACATGTTACAGTGCACAAGGACCCAGGTTTGAGCCCTGGTCCCCATCTGCATAGGGAAAGCTTTGCAAGTGGTGAAGCAAAGCAGCAGGTGTCTCTCTGTCTCTCTCCCTCTCTATCATCCACTTCTTTCTTGATTTCTGGATGTCTCTGTCCTATAAATAAATAAAAATAGTAGTTAAAAATAATAAAAATAGGAGAGCGACTGAACCCAGTTCCTTGCACATGCTAATCTGGGTGCTCACCCTGGCAAGGTACTGCCCAGCCCCATTATTTCTGTTCTTGAAGTTTAAGCCCAGAGCCCCATCGTACCCCACCGTGGGGCCCCTGTCACCTAGGCAGCCACCGGGTTTGCTGTCCCATACCTCCCCACTGAAGACCTGAGAGGCTGCGCAGTGGTCACTTGACACCTGGTAGAAGTCAGTTGATTCCTGAGCCTTACAGAAACAGGCACTCATATCTCTAGATCTGTCACCCAGGGGAGAGAATAGCACCCATAGGGAGCACCTCAGGAAATCTGGCCCTCTCCTTTGTAGCTGAAAAGCACATATGGCTGAGCACTGTCCAGCCAAAAACCACAGACAGAAGGCCTGGGTTTCTGGGCCCACAGAAAACTGAGCCCCTTAGGCCAGGTGGTGGCATGCCTGGTTGACTGCTTGTGTTATGATGAGCAAGGACCTGGGCTCAAACCCCAGTCCCCACCTGCTGGGGGAAGCTTCATGAACAGTGAAGCAGGGCTGCAGGTGTCTCTCTGTCTTTCTCCCTCTCTACTCACCCTTCCCTCTCTCTTTTTTAAATTTTTACTTACTTATTACTACATAGAAACAGAGAGAAATTAAGAGGGGAGGGGCCACTGCCTGGTCCCTTTACCCTTCTCTTTCAATTCCTCTCTGTCTCTATTCAATAAGTAGTAAAATATATTTTAAAAATAAAATATGTATTAAAAAAAGAAATAGAGGGGGGAGAGAGAAAGGAGTGAGCTCCTGGCATGGCCTACCTCCACGCTTCACTTGATAGAATCTGCCCTCAGTGCCTCCCTCCTCTCACCTGAAGCCCCATGTCTGAGTTGACAGGGAGTCTCCAGCCAAGAGCCAGGAGCACAGCCACCTTCCAAAGGGGCACAGAGCATCTTCACAGTGAAGTGAAGCTCGTGATTGTGTTTCCAGGGCAGGATGCAGGGGATGTAGCCAGGGGTATGGGGGTGGGGTGGGGGTAGTGTTCTTCACTGAGGGTTCCAAAGCCCAGTTCCATCCACAGCTCAGCCCCATTTGCACAGGCCTCATGTCAGGCTGGCCCTGTGCACTGCCCTGAGCAGCCTGGCTGTGCCCTGCACTCACACACATGCACATGCAAACGCATGCACATGCCACTTACATGTATGTGCACGTTGCATTGTGAACATGCGCACATGTGCACATGCCACTCACACACATGCAAGTGTCACACATGCACACATGCCACTCACACACACAGCCCAGGAGACAAGGCAAGAAATGCCTTTGGTCCCCCTCAAGTCTGCAGAGTTCTGCTTCTCCCTGGAAGCCCTGAGCTGTTGTAGGTTGGTGGAATATTCCAGCAGGGAATTCTGTACTCACCTGCCTGGGCTGCACAGTAAGAGTTCCATTTGTGGCTTATGCTGCTGACTGCCTTCACTAGGACACACCTGGCGTCTTGAGCAGAGCCCATCCCAGTCTACTTGGTACCAGCCTTCTCCTGGAAACTGACACTCTCCGTGCTGCCAGGCAATGGAGACGTGACTCACCTCCCACCCTCCTTTTTTAATCTGAGAGAGTGGTGTCTGTAAGGGTGTGCAGACTCAGCTGTTCGCCGTTGACTGATTCTCGGTTTCTTTCCCAGCACTGTTTGCAGCTTACCTGGGTGCTGCCTTAGCAAACACCTTATCTGTGGTGAGTGACTATGCTGTGTCCCTGGTTGTCCCTCATCTCCCCCAAAATGACCCTCACCCCTCCTCCTAGAAAGCCCTCTACTCACCCTCTTGTCTCAGATCACACCTCTCACTTCAGCACTGGGACAGGAGGCTCTGAAGCATCCCCTTCAGGTCCATCTGAGCCCCTGATGTCAGTGTGTGTCACACGTGTGCCAACTACTGTATTTTACTGTTGACTGTAAACCATTAATTTCCCCCCAGTAAAAAAATGAAAAAAAGAAGGCATGACCATATGTGTGTGTGTGTGTGTGTGTGTGTGTGTGTGTGTGTGTGTGTGTGTGTGTGTGTAGTTATAGAAATAGTCAACCCCTATCTGTGACCTTGGGAGAACTGCTACATCTTCCAGTGGAAGGAGTGAGAGGACACAACTGAAAACGGTGCAGAATTATGCCCGTTATCTTATAATTTTGTAAATCAATATTAAATCACTAATAAAAAAAATAAAAAGAAGAGGGTTTTGAACTACAAAGTCATTGCCAAAGTAACTCCTGCCACAGGAGTAATGGGGGAAGGGCCACAGTCCCGAGAGTTGGAAATATGCCCTGGTCAACACCTCCAGACCAAGCGGGTCTCTACACAAAGGCAGTTCAGTCAGGTCTCAGTGACTGCCTACCTGCTGTAGTCAGATACCACTAGCTGGCTTCTATTCCTCTTGGTTCAGAACCAACAGTGTCCAGAAATTATCTCTCCTCAGACTGCAGGGGTTTGCTAAGTGCTGATGAAACACACAGTTGTAATCAAGCCTCCTTTTGTGTCCCCCACCCTTTAGTTTGGATTGCCACCCTGCACCTGGCCCTTCTGCCTCTCGGCTCTCACCTTCCTGCTCCTGACGACCAACAACCCCGCCCTCTACAGGCTGCCCCTCAGCAAGGTCACCTACCCTGAGGCCAATCGCATCTACCATCTGTCCCAGGAGAAAAACAGAAGACCATCCACCATAACGAAATACCAAGCTTACGATGTCTCTTAAGCTGCCTTCTCTAAGACTCATTGCTGCAGGCGCGGTCAGTCTTCACGGCAGGTTGCCAGTACCCCCGGGTGCAGGCCACTTAGTCCCTTCTTTCTGGGGTGTGATTCTCCCCCTTATAACCCAAGTGTCCCGCAGCAGGAATCTCTCTGCTCTAAGATCACAACACATACCCAAAGAATGTGACTAGTTTAGACTTTTGCATCACAACTTTCTAAGAGCTCACTCTGAGAAAGTGAGTCTTGACCTCTTCTGCAAAAGAAGCCACATCCCTAGAGAAAACTTAGCAAAAGGGGAGAGAGGTTGTTGACAAGGTCATCCAACTCAGTCATTCAGTGGAATGAAGATAAACCCAAGAGGTGAACCCCGATCTACCACTGGTGAACCCCTACCCTCTCTGGTGAGACCATGGTCACCCCCGCTTCCAGCCTCCATTTCTTAGTGGTTTCATGACAGCTTTATGGCACCACCCCCACCCCAAGTGTTGATTCTTCTCTCTGTATAAACTGATGAAATGGGCATAACCACAATGGGTCTTTTCAGTTTCTGAAAGTATCAAAGAGTTACCAGGAGATGAGACAAGAGAATTGTTTTGTTTGGGGAAGATTTATTCTTAAGTCATGAAAATGTATTCTGCAGACTTAAGGTTAGGAGTAGAGATTCACTGAAAACGTCAATGTGATTTTCTTCTTTCATATAACAAAGGCATTTCTGGAAATATCTTAAGATTAAGTTGATCATTTTCAGCACTCAGATCATGTATTAAACCAATCATTTCCTTTTTAATATTCACAAACATACTCTCATTAAACTATTAAATGTGCAAGTTGGTATCTGGGTCTGCTTAAAATAGGGTTCACCTAAATTGTCTGCATATTTCCTAGCTGAGGGGGCTCCATGGTCAAATGTGTGTCAGGAAAGGGATATGGTGGGTTAGGAAGCACCAGAAAAGGGTCTAGTTGGCCTTGAAAGGGAATTGCACAGATATAACCTGGATTGCTACTTTCCACTTGCTTTGAATGCAGGATGAGAATCCACCCCATTTTTCAGAGGACAGTCTTTTTAAATCTTGGAGCCCAAAGTTACAAATTGAGCCCCTCTTAAATACTCAGTAAAGCTTATTATTAATTGTAGGGAAATTGTGAGGCATGGTTGAGCATGGTGTGGGACCTCCTATTGAAAAGTGGGAGTCTGGATGGCAAGACCTTTCTGTCAGTCTCTCTCTACTTGAGATTGAGCATGGAGGAAAACGACCACCAGAAAAAGTCTCCTCTGTAAGCCTCCCTGCTTTGCAAAGACTCTATATGCAGCCCATTTCCTTCTTCTCAAACCAGTTGGTTCATTTACTCAGAGGTTAATAGAAGTCCATCTTCTTTGATCATACATGGCCCACACATCACTGTTCTGCTCTGTCAAATAATAACCAGCGACATCCTCTTTACTCCTCCACCCACACGGACCTTCTAATCCTACATGATCTATCTCCTCTCTTAAGGCTCCTCTCTGTCTGCTAGTTATTGATAACCCTACTTCCTTTGTTCCTTTGATCAACTAAACCCCTTGTTCAACATTTACTAGGGATGCTTTGACCTTTTCCCAATCTCCTATTTCTCTTTGTCCCTCTTCTCCAAAACCACGTATGGAATGGATAACTTACTTCCTCCTACAACCCCTTATAACCCCTACTTTGCTGCTCAATAAATGGACTGTTCATGAAATATTCCCCTGGTGATCTCTGGTGGAGTCTCTTGCTATACAGGAAAAGATGCAGTCAGCTCACTCCTACTGCCCCAGAACATTCCTTCTGGGCCCCCCCATATCTGGTGCACAACAGAGTGGGTAAGCCAGGAGTTTGTGCCCAGGAAGAGGCCTCCCCACCGAAAGGTCTGACAATTAACTACTCTGGTTATAGCACTGAGTTCCCAAACCACAGGGTCACTTTCCCACCCATCCCCCAGAAGACACTTGTAGTTCTTTAGTGGAACCCACCCCCTCACATCTCACACACAACCTGTTCAAGGGAGTATGTGAGCTGTAAGGACACAATCTGGGAGAAGGGGTGGGGGGACAATGTGGGAGGTAGAAGAGAGCAGATGCTCTAGGAATGCGACTTTAAGGAGAGGGTGAGGGGGCTGGGCAGTGGCATATCCACTTGAGCACATTTAACACCATGCACAAGGACCCGGGTTTGAGCCCTCACTCCCCATGGTGAAGCAGGTCTCTCTGTCTCTCTATCTCCCTTTCCCCTCTCAATTTCTCTGTTCTGTCAAATAAAAAAAAATAGAAAATGTTGGGAAATTGTGCAGATGTGGTCGAATATTGGCAGGGCCCACAAAGCACTATATTTCCATGCAAGTATTATTTACAGATATTCACCACATTATCTCATCAGGGTATTGCTAATTCAGTTAAAACCATTGCAACAGTTGCTAAGGACACTTCCACCTTCCCAACATGCCCTTTGCCTCTCTCCACCCCCTTTCTTAGCCAATCCTGTCCCGACTTGCCACTTCCGAAATCCTCCCATAAAAGCCCCTCCTGCTTCCGCTTTCACTTTTTTTGCTCTTCTCTCTTCCACATGACCTGGAGAAAGGCTGTTGGGCATAGTGGGAGGTGGCCATTTTGCTAGCTCCACGTGGCCTAAACCACTGTGCCCGCTCACACCCAACTCTGGGGCGTCCATGTGAATAAAGATTTGTGTTCCCGAACCACCACAAATTCCTGGTCTCTTCTCTCTCCCCCGTGACACAACCCAACAAGAAAAAAAGGGGGATGACAATGGGGGCTGGGTGGGGGCAGGCGGTGGTGCCCCAGATGAAACGCACATCATAGGAAGCACAAGGACCTGAGCAAGGATCCTTGTTCGAGCCCCCAGCTCCCCACCTGCAGGGGGGTCACTTCACAAGCAATGAAACTCTCTATCTCCCCTCCTCTCTCAATTTTTCTCTGTCCTGTCCTAGAAAATGGAAAAAATGGTCACCAGGAGCAGTGGATTTGTAATGCAGGCACTGAGCCCCAGTGGTAACCCTGGAGGTAAAAAAAAAAAAAGGAAAGAATGACATTTAATCCAAATCCACCAATTAGGAGAAAAATAAAAATATTAGTTCTTTTCTCTGTCTGCTCTGAGATTCCTGCTGTCTCCTCTGGCCCGAGAGCACAGGCCACCTTACTCCTCCAGATCACACTGGGCTGGTTATGACTTCTGAGGACAACGGCACAGAAATAAGTCCCCACAGAGGACAGGAGCACGAGTCACACTCTAGAGGCCCCCTCTGAGTTGTGGTCACACCTTGAGGTGAAGAAGGTTTCAGGCTTCACTTTAATGACACTGGGCTTATAGCTCTCTGAAGAATGAGATCCAGGAAATTAACCAGAAGGCTGTTCAATGCTCACAGCTCACTCAGGGCCCTAGAACCTCCAGGTGATAGCATAGAGCTATTAAAGCACCACTTTCCATGTGTTTCCCACCCACGTGTTATAACGGGGTTTGATTAAGAGCAGGAGAACAGGAAGCTGTCCCTCTGCAAATGCTGTTCTGATTACTGATTGCTCTCAACCCCCTTCAGCTGTTCTAAGTACTTCAACAGCCATGCCTATAAAGCAAATCGGGTTGGCTCAGGATACCAAGCATGATGGAAAGAGATGGGCAGGGCTGGGTAGTGGTGCACCTGGTTGAGTGCACATGTTACAATGCACAAGGACCTGGGTTCAAGCCCCCGTCCCGACCTGCAGGGGGAAAGCTTTGCAAGTGGTTAAGTATAGTTTCAGGTGTCTCTCTGTCTCTCTCCCTGTCTATCTCCCTCTTGCACTTGTTTTCTGGCTTTCTCCATTCAATAATAAAAAATTATAAAGATAATAAAAAATTATAAAGAATGGGGTTTTAAAAAATACCCTATGGGGGAGTCGGGCTGTAGCGCAGCGGGTTAAGCGCAGGTGGCGCAAAGCACAAGGACCGGCACAAGGATCCCAGTTCGAACCCCGACTCCCCACCTGCAGGGGAGTCGCTTCACAGGCTGTGAAGCAGGTCTGCAGGTGTCTGTCTTTCTCTCCCCCTCTCTGTCTTCCCCTCCTCTCTCCATTTCTCTCTGTCCTATCCAACAACGACAACAACAATAATAACTACAACAATAAAACAACAAGGGCAACAAAAGGGAATAAATAAAATAAATATTTAAAAAAAAATACCCTATGGAAATGAACAACATTCACTGATTTTCAGGGTGTCAGTCTGTCTTAGAACTTCAATGAGCATCGGCAGAGAGAGGGGTCTCCCATGCCAGCTCCCAAGAGCTGGTCCTGTGAGTGCGCACATCTCTCTTGATGCTGCATCTGGAAACAGCCCATCAGTCGCTTGTGATTAACATCCCAGGGTCATTTGTTCCACAGAAATCAGCAAACTGCCAGTCAGAGCCAGCCCACTGGATGCACCACATCCACGCCAGTCTAGTGTGGGGAAAGGAATGGCTGTAGTCCTCCTAGCCAGAGACCAGCAACTGGAGTCAAAACAGTTCATCCAGTAGCAGCTCCCCCAATAAAGTTCACCCTTTCCCATGTTCGAGGTCTTGGGTTCAAGCCCCAGAACCACACGGGGACACAGGAGACTGAGAGAATAAGAGATGTGAGGGGCCAAGTGGTGGTGCACCTGGTTAAGCGCAGATAGTGCTAAGCACAAGGATCTGAATTCAAGTCCTAACTTGCCACCTGCAGGGGAGGTCACTTCACAAATGGCAAAGCAGGTCTGCAGATGTCCTTTTGCTCTTTCCCTCTCTATCTCCCCCTCCTCTCTCAATTTCTTTCTGTCCTATCCAATAGAATGGGAAAAATGGCCGCCAGGAGCAGTGGATTCATAGGGCCAGCACTGAGCCCCAGTGCTAAACTTAGAGGCAAAAAAAAAAAAAAAAGGAGGAAGAGAGAAAAGAGAAAAAGGAAGGGCTGGGTAACTAGCTCTGGTGTGACCCACGAGCTGGAGAGGAGGGGCCCCTAATCTGTCCCCCATCTCCCCATTTCTCTCCACCTCACCAGCTTTGGTAAAAGTTCCTCAGAATGAGCCCCTTATAGACATTCTGTTCTCCTGACCCCTCAAGTGTCTTCCTGTACTGCTCAGGTGTCCTCAAAGTCAGTCATGTGAGCCATTTCCCTCCAGTTAGCTTGTACACCCTGCAAGGATTGTGTTTGTGCTTTACACACTCACACACATACCCATACACACATGACCCCAAACACGCATAGATGCACCTACCTTTATACACCTAGACATAGAACTATTTGTACACGTGATATACACAGCATGGACACATGTTCTTTCACTTGCACATATGTGTGAACACAGGCATGTGTGCATTGTGCAAATGCTCACATGTGTATACCCATATCTACACACATACACACACACACACACACACACACACACATGATCTACTGTTTTATCTTCTTTTCCCTTCATGGAGCTAGCCCACCAAGGGACATGTACTGACCCAGAGAACCAACTGGTTGAGTAGTGGGTGGAAACACCCTCCACCCCTATTCTATCTGAAGAGTCTCAAGAGTCCACTCTTTTCTTATGAATGGAATTTTTTTCTTCGGTTTTTTTTTTTTTTGCTTCCAGGGTTATTGTTAAGGCCTCAGTGCCAGCACTACGAATCTACCACTCCTGGAGGCTATGTTTCCATTTTATTGAACAGGACAGAGAGAAATTGAGAGAGGAGAGGGAGATAGAGAGGGAGAGAGAAAGGGAGACACTTGCAGACCTGCTTCACCTCTTATAAAGCTTCCCCCCTGCAGATGAGGAGCAGGGGCTTGAGCCTGGATCCTTGTGTGGGTCCTTGTGCTTCATACTATGCGCATCAGCCCCCATAGCTGGAACTTGAGCTCTGTCTCTCTCACACGCATCCACATGCACGTAACAGACAGAGTTGCAGGCAGACCAGTTAACTGAATCTTGTCTCCAAAACTTCCCGCGATAGCCACATCCCAACTTCTATCCCCTGGACCATATTCCCGGAAAAAACTCTTCAGAACAGACTCACTCTCTGGCCCTGAGCACCCCATTGTTCTGTGGATAATAACAGTACACCTTTCAAACGTCTTTGACATCACCGTTTCCTGATAGAGTGTCCAGGTCACGTAATGTTCTCAGGGGGTGTAAGGAGGTGGTAGACCAGCAATCCTCAAGCTTGAGCAAGCATCGCCATCACTGAGAGCCTGGGCCCCATCCCCAGAGTTCCTGAGTCAGAAGCCAGGGACAGGGACTGAGGATGTACATCGCTAACAAGTCCCCAGGTGATGCTGCTACTTTGGATAGAGGGACCACACCTTGAAAACTGCTGCTGTAGACACAGAAATAAGAAGCTGCTTCCAGCCACCCCCACTCTCCTTCTTTGCATGCTGTGATGTGCTGGTTTGCAAACTTGTTTGCGTACAAATACTGCTTATTCAAAATACAAGCCCTCAAGCCCCAACTATGAATGGTTTGACTTAGTAGATCTGGGTGGAACCAAAAAATCAGAATCTAGGAAGTTTCTTGGATCCTATAGATGTTTCTGGGTCAAGGTCCAGACTTTCACAGTGGTTCTCAGCTGAGACCAGGGTAGTGTTGCTTGATTCTGAGGTCTAGGCCATGGGGTTCCAGACCCATAACCAACAATAGGTGTTTTTGTTTTGGATTTGGTTTTGTTTTTTAACTCCTGAGATTATTCCAATATGCAGCCAGGTTGGGAAACGACCAGTGTCTGGATACCCGGGCTCCCCTCAGCAGTCCAACAAGGCTCTGATCCACAGGCTCCCCACCTTCCGTTCTCTCAAGCAAGGGGCAGTGAGCACCTGAGCAGAAGGGCCAGAGAACACTCACAGTGAACTCCTCATCCTCCCAAGGGTGTTGGGCCCCAGCGCTGCACCCCAAAGAGGCCCAGATAAAGAAAACTGAAACTACTAGCAAACAGGAAGCATCCGGCCCAGTAGGCAAAGCTGGCAAGCAGGGTTTTGCATTGACCCGGAAACCCACTGGGTGGACAGCCTCGACCCTGGAGGGGAAGCAGGAGGCTGCGGGCTGCCATGGCCTGGTGGGGCAGCACAGGGAAGAGGAGCTGCAGGTGTTCTGCACACAGGTACAGGGCCCACTGAGGGTTGCCCAGCGGGGCGGAGACAGAACGTGGAAGGGGTGGCTGGAGACAAGCTCACTGGTAGCAGGCAAGATGGATATGCCTTAGTGATGCTCTGGTTCTCTCTCTCTCTCTCTTTGTGTGTGTGTGTGTGTGTGTGTGTGTGTGTGTGTGTGTGTGTGTGTGTGTGTGTGTGTGAGATAGTATATAAACAAGTCTTGTATAAAGTGGAAGTGACGGGAAGTCAGTGAAGGCAGCAGCTGCTATCACAGGTGGGACAGATCTTGTGAGTTGTGTCAATTGGGAGGAAGTTCCTTCAAGAGCAGGTTCAGGTGGCTCTGAGCAGGTGTACACGGAGACAAGGATGGGAACAAGCTGGACACAAAAGGATGTGGGGGAGAAGACAGCAGAGTAGGCCAGGTGGCTCTCTTATGGGGCAGGGAAGGGTGGTGTCAGGATGGGACAGCAGGTGGTCCCTGCTTCTTGAGGCTGTCAGTCTGGGTCTGAGGGTTAGAGAAAGATCATTATGTACAGTGTGGCCTGAGCAGCCACGACAGGGAGCATGATGGGAGTCAGTTGAGCAACCTGGGCTCCTGAGCTATAAAAACTCCTTGTGGCCAGACCCCGGGGCCAGTTCAGCTTCCTTGCCCTGTGAGCAGGTTCAGGCAGGGGGAGGGGGGCACAGCAGGGTGCAGGGGTGCTGGGGAGGCTGACATGCACCCAAAGCAGAACATGCTCCCAAGCAACCCCCATGGGAGAAGCTGTGGAGAGTCTCTCATTTCTTCTCTTCTCTTTCTTTCTTTCTTCCTTCCATCCTTCCCTCCTTCCCTCCTTCCCCCCTTTCCTTTCTTTCTTTCTTTCTTTTTTTCTTTCTTTCTTCCTTTCTTTCTTTCTTCCTTCCTTCCTTCCTTCCTTCCTTCCTTTCTCTCTCTCTCTCTCTCTCTCTCTCTCTCTTTCTTTCTTTCTTTCTTTTTGCCCTTGGGGTTACCACTGGGGCTCGGTGCGTGCACTACAAATCCACTGCTCCTGGCAGCCATTTTTTTCCTATTGTTGTTGTTACTGTTATTGTTGTTACTGCTGTTGCTGTTGTTGGATAGGACAGAGAGAAATTGAACGAGGAGGGGAGAGAGAGCGAGAGATACCTGCAGACCTGCTTCACCGCTCGTGAAGGGAACCCCCTGCAGGTGGGGAACCAGGGGCTCAACCTGGATCCTTGTACTTAGTACTACAGACCCTTTCACTTCTTCAGTGCTGGTCTGATGCCCCTGAAGACAGGCCTAAGAGAGGCTTCTGGGAGAAGAATCTAGAAATAGTAGGTCAGAAGCATGATCATGTAAGGGATAGTCTGTTGCTGTCCCTAGAAGAGAGAGAAAGGGAGTGGGGGGGAGGTTCATATAAGAATTAATAAACAAACAAAACTTCTATGTAATTTTTAAAGAAAATGATATTTATCAGTATAGATAAATGTCTTAGTGGAACCATGTTAGAGGCTGAGTGCCAAAAAAAAAGAACCAAGTGTAATCGCCTATGGGCCTCTCTTGAAAAATGACAGACATAATAAAAATTAAGGAATCAAAATACTTTAGCCAAATATACAGGGGCTAGGCAGTGGTGCACCTGGTTAAGCACACATAATACTATGTGCAAGGACCAGGGTTTGAGCCCCAAGCTCTCCACCTGCAGAAGAGACGCTTCACAAATAATGAGGCAGGTCTGCAGGTGTCTTTCTCTCTCCCTCTCCCTCTCCCCCTCCCCTCTCAACTTCTCTCTATCCTATCCAATAAAATAGAAGGAAAAAGAAAAGAAAGGAACCACCAGAAGCAGTGGATTCATGGTGCCAGAAGCAATAACCCTGGAAGTAAAAACAAAGAAGGAAAGGAAGGAAGGAAGGAAGGAAGGAAGGAAGGAAGGAAGGAAAGAAGGAAGGAAGGAAAGAAGGAAGGAAAGAAGGAAGGAAAGAAGGAAGGAAGGAAGGAAAGGAAGGAAGGAAAGAAGGAAGGAAAGAAGGAAGGAAAGAAGGAAGGAAGGAAGGAAAGGAAGGAAGGAAAGAAGGAAGGAAGGAAGGAAGGAAGGAAGGAAGGAAGGGGGGAAGGAAGGAAGGAAGGTCCCTCAAATCTTGTGATTTTGTAAACACTGTTAAATGAAAAAATAAAGGGGTTGGGCAGTGGAGCACCCAGTTACGCACACATAGTACTGAGGTCAAGGACCTGTACAAGGGCCCAGGTTCAAGCCCCAGCTCCCTACCTGCAGGGGGGATGCTTCACAAGCAGCAAAGAAAGTGTGCAGGTGTCTATTTCTGACTCCCTCTCTATCTCCCCCTCCTTTCTCAATTTCTCTGTCCTGTCAAATAAAATGGGGGGAAAAAATGGCTGCAGGAGCAGTGGACTTGTAATGCCAGCAACAAGCCCCAGCGATAACGCTGGAGGCAAAAGGAGATGAAGAATAAGAAGAAGGAGGAAGAGGAGACAGAAAGGAACCTGCAGCTTGGTCACAGAACACGATGTGAGGTGCCTGCCTTCATACATCATGTCTGTTGTCAGCTGTCACTTTGTCATTTGGGTGGGTCTTTTTTCCTCAGGAAGTTCTGAACCCGGGGATATCACCATCTAGTGATGGGATACAGCCTCCCTTTGGACCCAGGTACTCCTGGGCACAGCTGTGCTGGGGCTCCAGGGACTGGGGGGGGGAGCAGGTGCTGTGGTCATTGGGGGGGGGGGTGAGGGCTGAGGGGAGAGAGATGCCCACAGAGCCCTCACCAACCCGACTGCTGCTGGCTATCTTCTCCAAGGCCACATTCTCAGGCCATGTCTGTGAAATAGCTGACTCTCAGGGGCCTCTCAGGAACAACAAGTAAACTGCAATGCTTCAATATGAATCTGTTGCAGTTAAAATACCAAATCTTGGAGCTGAGAGTTAACTGGCCCGGTAGAGTTATGCCCTGCCTTGCATGCTGCCCTGGGTTCAAGTCCCTGCACCACATGGGGGCACTGTGGACAGCACAGGAAGTATTCCTCCATGCATGCTGGAGTGGTGCTGTACCATCTCTCCGTTCTCTCTCTATCTCTCTCTCTCTCTCTGAAAGACTGTGAAAATAAAATAATGAGTGACTCAAGAGGTGGCACATTGATAGAATTCAGGACTTACATCCACAGGGTTCTGAGTTCTATCCCTGGCATTGCATGTGCCAGAGATGCTCTGTTTCTGTCTCTCTTTTCTCTCTCACAAAATAAAATACATCTTTAAAAATATGTAACGGAATTTTAAAAGTGGTCCAGGAAGATTACTCCGCAGTGGCAGCATGTATGTGTGAGACACTGAGTTCACCCCTGGCACCATAAAAGAAATTTAAAGGGGGGCAGGCTGGGTGGAGGTGCACCCAGTTAAGTGCACATGTTACCATGCACAAGGGCCCATGTTCAAGCCCCCCCCACTTCCCAACTGCAGGGGGATGCTTCATGAGCAGTGAAGCAAGTCTGCAGGTGTCTCTCTTTCTCTCTCCCTCTCTATATGCCTCCCCTCTCCATTTCTCTCTGTACTGTCTAATAAAAATAGAAAGGCAAAAAACAGCTGCTGGGAGCAGTGGATTCCTAGTGCAGGCACCGAGCCCCAGTAATAACCCTGAAGGCATTAATTAATTAATTAAAAACAAAGCAAACCCCAGTCCTGTATCCGTAGGCCCTAGCAAGAAAGATTCTGTTCCAGGCTCCCAGGTGCTGCTGCTGACCTTGGGACCAAGCTTCCAGGGAGACTAGTAGCCCCCAGACCTGCAGCATCAGCATCACCTGAGGTCTGCTCGGCAACCCAGGTGTCCAAATGCAGATGAATGACTAAGAAAGCCACACATACGAGGGGACACTACGAGGCTGTTAACAATGACAAAGGCAGGGCTGAGCGGCCATGCAACCATAGAGCATGCAAGTTACTAGACACAAGGACTTGGGTTCAGGAGCTTAGTACCCACTTGCAGGGGGGGAAGCTATGCAAAGGGTGAAGCAGGGCTGCAGGTGTCTCTCTGT
The DNA here is from genome assembly GCF_950295315.1 of Erinaceus europaeus. NCBI lineage: Eukaryota > Metazoa > Chordata > Mammalia > Eulipotyphla > Erinaceidae > Erinaceus > Erinaceus europaeus. Next base: position 60,946,529 of record NC_080176.1, read on the forward strand.
CTCTCTACATATATATATATATATATATATATATATATATATATATATATTCCCCTCCCCACTGAATTTCTCTATCTAGTAATATATAAATAAATAATTTTTAAAAATTAAAAAGAGATGGGAATCAGGCAGTAGCGCAGCAGGTTAAGCGCAGTTGGTGCAAAGCGCAAGGACTGGCAAAAGGATCCCGGTTCGAGCCCCCAGCTCCCCACCTGCTGGGGAGTCGTTTCACAGGCAGTGAAGCAGGTCTGCAGATGTCTATCTTTCTCTCCCCCTCTCTGTCTTCCCCTCCTCTCTCCATTTCTCTCTGTCCTATCCAACAACGACACTATCAATAACTACAACAATAAACAATAAGAGCAACAAAAGGGAATAGATAAATATTTTTTAAAAAGAGAAAAGTCAGTTTCCAGTAAGGACAGGCCTGACTGGATGTTATTTAAAGCTTGCTGTGAATATAGCAAGGAAGTGTGTGTGTGTGTGTGTGTGTGTGTGTGTGTGTGTGTGTGTGTCACTCAGGTCAGGCTGAGAGAAAACAAGGGTGGAGGCTAAAAAATCATAACACTAAAAAGCAGGATATGCTGGGGCTGGGTGGTGGTGTACCTGGTTGAGCACACATGTTACAGTGCTCAAGGACCTGGGTTTGAGGAAATTTTGTGAGTGGTGATCAGGTCTGCAGGTGTTTCTCTCCCTCTCTATCTCCCCCTCACCTCTCGATTTCTCTGTGTTTGTATCAAATAAATAAATAAATAAATTTTTATAAGAGAGAGAGAGTGTGTGTAGTCTGAAAACCACCTGTGTCAGAATCACTTGGATGTGATTTTAAAATGCTGGTTCCTCAGACTGCTTCAGAAAGTCCAGCTGAAACCCAGGCAGAGCTCTCACAAGCTCATCCCTGGGCTGGGGAGGGAGCCAGGTTGTCTGCAGAGATCTGAGCGGCAAAGGCTGATGGGCACAGGGACCAAGATGGCTCTTCTGTCAAGTCCTCCTTTTCGTCCCTGGTTCACTTGTCCCTTGTGCTCCATCACTGATCAGGACACAAAGCGCTTCTTAACTCGTGGTACCCCTTATCTGCCACCAGAGGGCGCCAGAGCACCACCAAAGGCTCTGCGAGCCTTCATTGCTCTGGACATAAGTGGAGTCAGGCTCAGACCCAATAGCGTCTTGAACCTGTTAGTTCATGGGCTTGTTGGCGGTGGGCTGCCAGCTACTGTCCAGTGGCGCCACTGACACAGACACTGTCCCCTTGAAGGACAGGAGCATAAGGACTTGTCCCAAATATGCGTAACATACAGTTGTCTCGGAGCCAAGACTCCAATCTACCTAGCTCCCAAAAACATTTTTCTGGAAGGAACAGGAGGCAAAGGAGGCCCCTTTGTCCTAGACCCTCAGCTCTACCCAGTAGCCTCTCAGCAGGGAACAAAGTCCAGGAAGGGGGGTGGCAGCCTACTAATCAGATGGGTCCTGAAGCCCTACAAGGAGTCTCAGAGGATGGGCTTCTCCCACTTACTCCAACCAGCTGCTTTGCATTTCCTGTCCTCCATGTGTACTGGGTCAAAATTCATGCTGAGGACTGAGAAACAGCACAGGGGTTCTGCAGAAAGACTCTCCTGTCTGAGGCTCTGAGGTCCCAGGTTCAATCCCCAGCACTAACATCAGTCAGAGCTCAGCAAGGCTCTGGGGATTATTATTATTATTATTATTATCATTATTACTATTCTTCAAAAGACTCTTCTGCCTGAAGCTCTGAGGTCCCAGGTTCAATCTCCTGCACCACCATCAGCCAGGGCTGAGCAGGGCTTTGGTCTCTCTCTCTCTCTCTCTCTCTCTGTAATGGGAAAATAAATAAACTTTAAAACAATTTCATCGTGGGAACATTGGCTGTGTTTGTGTGAGGGAGATATCTTCACATCAATTTTACTGCACTTTTCCAGATACCTTTGTGCTACTTTCTTTCTCTCGCTTTAATTTCCTCAAGCCACTTTTCATTTGTGATTAGCAGTGGTTTACAGGATAGTAGATTGCAGGGTATAGGTCCACACTGCACCCACATCAAGGTCCTGCATCCCCCACCCTCCCACTCATGACCCCAGTCTTGGAGAACATTTGTTTGCTTCTGTTTCTTTTATTTGTTTATTGGTTTGAGAGTTCATGTGTATCCATTCTCCAGATTCCACATATGAGTGAAACCATCTGGTAGTTGTCTTTTATCTCTTTACTTATTTCTCTAAGCCTAATCATCTCTAGTTCCATCTATTTTGTCCCAAAGGACACAATATCTTTTTGATTACTGAGTAGTATTCCATGGAGTATATAGCCCATAACCACTTTATCCAGTCATCTGTCAATGGTAATTTAGGCTGCTTCTACTTCACCAGCTTACTTAAAATAAAGATAATAATATGGCAAGAAAGACAGACCCAGAGGATCACTCTGGCATGTGCAGTGCTGGAGAGGAAGCCTCGGGCTGGCGCCTGCTAGCCCTGCCCTCTCCTGCAGCAGGGCCTCTATCAGCTGATGCCAGCCAGGGCTGTGAGTAGCATCTGCCCTCTTCCCAACTCAAGTGTGCTGCAAAGAGCAGATTCCATGACTAAAAGCAGAACAGCCATGTGCAGGAAGGGAGGGATGGGCACTGGGTCCCTGGTAAGCAAGTCTGCTCAGCCCTCTGTCCCCTGACTCCTAAGGGCTCCCAGTGCCTGTCCCAACCCCTCACCTCTGTCCTGGGAGGTAGCCCCACACTCTTCCCACGGTTTCTATGGAAGTAGACCCTAGGTCTTGGGTCAGACCAGGGTTCCCCAATTGCACCCACATCCTGGGCACATCTACCTGCCCGGCCAGTTCACACAGCAACTTCTGTATCTTTTCTTTTTCTTTTTGCCTCTAGGGTTATCACTGGGGCCCAGTGCCAGCACTACAAATTCACTGTTCTTGGTGGTCATTTTTTTCCATTTTATTGGACAAGATAGAGAAAAATAAGAGAGGAGAGAGAGATAGAGAGGAAGAGAGACAGGGAGATACCTGCAGACCTGTTTCACCGCTAGCGAATCCCTCCTACAGGAGGGGAGTGAAGACTAGAACCCAGATCCTTGTGCAGGTCCTTGCACTTAGTAGTGCTTGCACTTAGCCAGGTGCACCACCACCCAGTCCCGCTTCATATCATCTTTTTTTTTTAATATTTTATTTTATTTATTTATTTCCTTTTGTTGCCCTTGTTGTTTTATTGTTGTAGTTATTATTGTTGTTGTCGTTGTTGGATAGGACAGAGAGAAATGGAGAGAGGAGGGGAAGACAGAGAGGAGGAGAGAAAGATAGACACCTGCAGACCTGCTTCACTGCCTGTGAAGCGACTCCCCTGCAGGTGGGGAGCCGGGGTGCGAACCGGGATCCTTATGCCGGTTCTTGTGCTTTGCGCCACCTGCGCTTAACCCACTGCGCTACAGCCCAACTCCCTCATATCATCTTTACACATCTTCTGCTCAAATGGGATTATGTGACCCAGAGTAGTCATTACAGGCACACACCATAGCAAAACTTCCCAAATTCACATCCACACACCCAGGCCACCGGCGTCCAAGTTATGGGGCAAAACATGCCCCCACACCCCAGCCCTGTCCTCTTTGTGCCTCTACCCAGTAGTGACTGACAGACAACTTCTGTCTGTCATTTATAAGACATGCCCATTTAGCCCTGTCAGCTTTATGAGAAAGGAATCAAATCCCTAGCTCCCCATCCCACCCCCATAGGGTGGAAACTTCACACGAGGTGAAGCAGATCTACACGTGTCTCTCTGTTTCTCTCCCTCTCTATCTCCCCTCCTCTCTTAATTTCTCTCTGTCTCTACCCAATAAAATGGAAAAGTGGCTGCCAGGAGCAGTGAATTCCTAGTGCTGACACCAAGCCTCAGTGAGAACCCTAGAGGCAAGAAAAGGGAGAAAAAAAAAAAAAGGAATCATGCAGCCTGTGTTCTGGTCTGTGCCCTGCACTAGCGTGATGAGATGCCTGGGAGTCGCTCACTCTGTTGCTGTGTAGGCACTTCTACTGATCCCTGTACTACAGGCCAGGAATGGGGCCATTGCCCTCAGGGGGTGATGCCTGCACTGTGCTGAGCGTGGCTGTGCCCACCTCTGGTGTGAGCGCAGGAATTCCATTCACTCCCGTGCCTGGCAGGGCACAGCTGTGCGGCAGAGAAGGTGGTGGTCTGCTTTGTGAAGAACCATCATGTAGTTTTCTTTCTTTCTTTTTAAAATGTATTTTATTAGTGATTTACAAAATTACAAGATAACAGAGGTCCAACTCTGCACCTTTCCCACCACCAGAGTTCTGAATGCCTAGTCCCTCCATTGGAAGCTACAGCAATTTTCCTAAGGCTGCAGATATGGGTTAACTATTATATCTACACTTATCTGTCTACATTTGTATATATTTTGTCCTTTTTTTCCCTTATCATCCCATCTTCTCTTTATTTCCATGTCACACATACACCTATTACTACATCTAAATGTCTCTCCCTTTTTCTTCTCTCTCCATGTCCTTATGGAGTTGGAGTGCAGAGCCCTTTGGTCCTCTTCCCCCTATCATTTCTCCCCCACCAGAAGTATGGACCAAAATTCTTTATGGGGTGCAGAAGGTGAAAGGTCTGGCTTCTGTAATTGCTTCTCCACTGGACATGGATGTTGGCAGGTGGATGCATACTCCCAGTCTGTTTCTATCTTTCCCGGTGAGGTAGGGCTCTGGGGGAGGTTTCAGGACAGTCAGATTGGCATCATGGTAGCATCTGCAACTTGGTGACTGAAAAACATTAAGACATAAAGCAGAACAAATGGTTTAATAATCAGGAACCCAAAGGTAGGCACAGAGCAAATGAGAACAGGGACCTTAGGGTGGAAGGGAGTGAGGAAGTCCATTATAGGCACCGTCATGCCATTTTCTGAAGTGGCTGTATTGCTGATATTTCTCCCAGCAGCTTTCTCAGTTGTGTTGCTCTGGGCATCACTGTACATTCTCCGTCCCTCAGGCCCCGTGCCTGTCAGCACCTCTTTCCTCCAGAGTTATCTCCTATCTGCAGCCCTTTCCCTCGGTACTGCCCAGTTCATGGCCCTGAGTTTGTGGGGAGCCACCCTGGCCTTAGCCTTCAAACCGCGCACCCAGATAGTCTCTGGATGTCTGCTGTCATCTCACTGTCTGTCCACAGAGCCTTTATCACTCTTGACCGCCAGTTGCTGGAGAGTGCTACTGGTTTATTGGGGCAGGGTGGGGAAAGGGAGGGTTTCACTGTAGTCACTGAGTGTGAATTTTTGGTGAAACTGAAACCGTGAACCTGTTCATTCTCACCAGTTAGGGCCTCTTGTTACATAGTCAGATAAAGAGACAGAGATGGGGGCCAGGTGGTGTTGGTGCACCTGGTTGGGCACACGCACTACAGTGCACAAGGACCCAGGTTCAAGCCCCTGATCCCCACCTGCAGGCGGGGAGAAGTTTCACAAGTAGTGAAGCAGGCCTGCGGGTGTCTCTCCTTCTCTATCTCCCCCTTCTCTCTGTCTCTATCCAATAATAAATAAATAAATAATAAAAGAGGGGGTGGCAATGTCTCACCAGGTTAAGCGCACATAATATGAAGTGCAAGGACCCATGCTAAGATCCCAGTTTGAGCCCCTGGTTCCCCACCTGCAGGGGGGTCGCTTCACAAGTAGTGAAGCGGGTCTGCAGGTGTCTTTCTCTCCCTCTCTATCTCCCTCTCCTTTCTCAATTTCTCTCCATCCTATCCAGTAAAATGGCTGCCAGAAGCTGTGGATTCACAGTGCAGGCACCAAGACCCAGCAATAAACCTGGAGACAAAAGAGAGAGAATGGGAGTGGGTGGTGGTGCACCTGGCTAAGTGCACACATTACAATATGCAAGGACCTGGGTTCAAGCTCCTGGTCCCCACCTGCAGGGAGGAAGCTTCACAAGTGGTGAAGCAGGGCTGCAGGTGTCTCTCTCCTGCTCTATCTTCCCCTCCCCTATCAATTTCTCTGTCTCTATCCAATCATAAATAAACAAATAAATTATTTTTAAAAGAGAGAGAGATAAGAAAAAGTGCCACAGCATCAAACCTGCCCCTGTTACCAGGTCTCCAGCCATGTGGTGCCTGGGCTTATAACTGGGTCTTGTGCATGGCTAGGCAGACACGTGCCCCAGTGAACACTTTCTGGCCCCATCTGTCTGAAGTTGTGGTGTCTGCAAACCTAGTCAAAGGCACAACAGGCAGGCCCCCCTTTCCCACAGTCCTCAGTGCTGCTGTCCTAACTCCAGGGCCTCCAGCTTCTGAGTTTCTCCCTGTGAGTCTCACACATCAGCTTGTTAGGCAGGTGGTCTTCTTCTGAATGGTTCTGCAGGAAATCTCCAAGCTGGAGAAACTGGTGACTACTGGCCAGGTCTGAGAGAGTCCAACACCCTTCACCTCCAGAGCAGACCCAGCTCAAAAGGATTCTCATGTTTAGACCCAGAGGACATGGTAGTGGTTCTCCTGACTTCCATACAGTGACAGCCATCACTTGTGAGTCTTATTGGCCTTGACGTTATCTTTAGGTAGTAACTGCATGAAAAGAAGATGAGGTGACAGTGACAAGTGTCAAGTCCACCTGCTCTTAAAACTGCTTCTCGGTGTGGAAAATCCTTTCACCAGCTCGGATTCTCGAGCACCTGCTACATTTGATTCTGGTGTGAGTTGGGACATGAGCGTAATTAGCTGATGTCAGGCTGATGAGCACACACCCCGGACTTATGCAAGACCCACAAGGGGTTGAGGGTGTGTAGGAACTGATCTGAATGAGTGTATGGTGGAACTGGCTCTCTTCTCACTGGTTCTCCTTCTCCTGAGACCCGCAATGCTGCTTCCCTGGAACCCAAATACATATAGCCAAGCTGGTGACTGGCTGACAGACTCACGGCCCCACCATCATGACCAGCCCATCTTTTCTCCTTTGCCTATTTTGCTGCCATGATTTCTAAGCACCTAAATAACCTTGATGTAATAAATCTCCTGTTTGTTAAACCCCGGACAATAAATAAAAAACAGAATAGGCCAAGGAAGCCAAGATGGAGACAGAGGACAAGGAACCTCCCAAGATCCCTGAGGCCACAGGGCTGTTCAGATGGCGCCCCTGCAGGCAGGGGTGTATACAGGAAGGCAGGATGCTAAGGTGCCAGCTGGACCCCAGGGCCCCTCGCAGTGACTGACGAGGCCTCCCAAGCTGGTGGAGAGCAGGGTACCCAGGGTGGGATCTGCTTGAGTGCCCTAATGGTGTCTGACAGGAAAGAGCTTGGCCTAGAGCATTGCCTTCCACTGCAGGCGAGGGTCCAGCGTGTGATGGTGTGTGACAGTGTGTGAAGGCGTGTGATGGTGTGTGACAGCAGGCTCCCAGTGGAAGCTCAGCCATGACTCACTGGGACTCACCAGGGCAGCCCTGGCCAGTGCACTGGAATCTGTAAACTGTCCTCACTCCAGGGACACAAGGGTAGGCCACCAAAAACCAGGAGAAGATGCAGGTTCTAGTCCTGAATGTCTGGGTGGGGTGGACATTCCTCATTTCTTTCTTAAATAAAAAAGAAATTTTGTTCATTTTTTTTGAATGAATAAGAGAGGAGAACATAGAGAAGAAAAAGAAAGATAATGGAGGAGGAAGGAAGGAGGAAGAGAAGAGAGAAGGAAGAGAAGGGTAGAAGGAGAAAAAAGAAAGAGAAGAAGAGAAAGAAAAAGTAAAGGAAGAAGAAAAAAGAGGAAGGGCTCCCCACCTGCAGGGAAGCTGCTTCACAGGCGGTAAAGCAGGTCTGCAGGTGTCTGTCCTTCTCTCCCCCTCTCTGTCTTCCCCATCTCTCTCCATTTCTCTCTGTCCTATCCAACAACGATGACATCAATCATAACTACATCAACAATAAAAACAAGGGCAACAAAATGGAAAATAAATAAATATTTAAAAAAAAAAAAGAGGAAGGAGGAGGAAGGAGGGAGAAGAGGAAAGAGAAGGAAAAGTCATCGCTCTGACACATGTGATGCCAGGGATCAAACTTGGGGCCACATGATTTTTAAGTCCAATGTTCTAACCTTTGTGGCACCTCCTGGGCCACCATTCCTGTTCTGGATGCCCGAGCTGCTGCTGGTCTGTGGGCCACGTGACTTGTAAACAGGAACAAATGTGAGTGAAATTAGCCCTGACTGCTTCTCCATGAGTGACGATGGCAAAGCCTCACCCAGCCAACATTGTGCAGCTGCTGAGCCTAAGAAGTGGGGCAGTGGAGCACCCTTGTCCAGCGGAGAAGCAATTCCAGAAGCCACAACTCCCACCTTCTGCTCCCCAGAAAGAATTCTGGTCCATACTCCCAGAGGGGTAAAGAAGAAGGAAGCTTCCAATGGAGGAGGGTATGGGACACAGAGCTCTGGTGATGAGAACTGTGTGGAATTGTACCTCTGTGATCTTACAATTTGGTAGATAAATATTAAATCACTAATAAAAAATATTTTCTAAAAAAAAGAAGTGGGCTACGGTGCAGCATTGGCAGAAATGAAGAAACCAGGAGTAGGAACTGTCTGGAAGAGGAATAGTAAAAGTTACCTCTGCTTGAATGCCTACCAGACGCAGTGACCGCCTTTAATTTTAAATTTGGCAAAGGTAGGATGACTCACCTCCATTAACTTCATAATGGAATTAAGGAATGGAAAGGTGAGGCCATTGCTCCCCCAGGGTGTCAGAGCTGAAATATGACGCTCATTTGTCAAACTCCTAAGTCCCTCCGCTCCCCTGATGACACACCTGCCTTCTCTGGAGTGTGAGGAATTGGGATTCGGGTCAGTCCAGTGGCCTGATGTCACCCCGATATGAACAATCCCACACTCCAATTGCATCAGACTTTCTAGAGGGACCAATCACCCGAGTAATTTTAAATCCCTCCAAGTCAGTTCAATGGGTAGGAAAAAAGAAGCCAAGAAGCATGGAGTTACCCCACCTCCTTTCCCAATAAATGAGGCCTTTGAGAAGCTGGTGGGTGAGTGCCAACAGCAACACGACTTGGGTCTCTGAGTCCCCGCTCCTCAGCTGGGCACAGATTCATCTCAGAGAAGGATGTCAGAGGGAGAGGAAGTAGGGCAGAGAACTTTAGTCAAAAGGCAAAGGCGTTACACATCTAGAAACTGTTGGGAAGGGGCAGATAAATAGGAAAATCACCAAACTAAAGTCCTTGAACCCAGACTATCTCATTCATTGGATTCCCTTCGCCCACATTATATACAATGCTTAGATGGGTGGTGCATGGTGTGAGTCCAAAGACTGTGTCACCACTCTTTTTAGTGAGAAAGACAAGAGCGTCTCTCCATTATCAATAGTGCTTATTGCCTAGCTGAATGTTAAGTCCATAAAGGATATGAATATATATATATATATGGAGAGAGAGAGACTTTGTTAGGTTTAATGTTTGGTTTGGAATAAAACACGGCCTTAGGCTCACTCTTCCATTAAGGATGCAATGGTCGAGATAAGAAGGGACTCTGTAATTGTGGTTGTTACCCTACACAAATCCCTTTTTACTTACTTATTTTTTAATTTTTTATTAGTGATTTAATAATGTTTGCAGGATAACAAGGGTACATACAGTTCCACACAGTTCCCACCACCAGAGTCCTGTATTCCTTCCCCTCCGTTGGAAGCTTCCCTATTCTTTATCCTTCTAGGAGTATACATCAAAATTCTTTATGGGGTGCAGAAGGTGGGAATTCTGGCTTCTGAATTTGTTCCTCCAATGGACATGGGTGTTGGCAGGTGGATCTATACCCCCAGCCTGTTTCTGTCTTTCCCTAGTGGGGGATCCATACCCCCAGCCTGTTTCTGCCTTTCCCTAGTGGGGTAGGGCTCTAGGGGAGTGAGATTCCAGGACACACTGGTGGGATCCTCTGCCCAGGGATATTTACTTATTTTTAATTGCTTCCAGTAGCAGCACTATGAATCCATTGCTCCTAGAAGCCATTTCTTTTTGTTTGTTTTTTTCTACTTTTTTTTTTTAATTAGACAGGACAGGGAGAAACTGAAAAGGTGGGGAAAATAGAGGGAGAGATGGAGACCTGCTTCACTGATCATGAAGCTTCCCCCTTGCAGGTGGGGAGCAGGGCCTTGAACCCAGGTCATTGCCTTTGGTGACATATGAACTCAACCAGGTGCTCCCTGCCCGCCCCCATCTCCCTCCCCTGATTGAGCGCCCAAAAAGCTTACTCCACCAGCCTGAGACCTGGAGTCAGGAGGCACTCTCTCCCACCTGAAGCCCATCAGTAGGATAGATAATTGAGCACTTGCCCTTGGGGCCCTCTCCCTGTGCCCCCCAGCAGTAGGGAGAGCGGGGGAGCTCGCAGAAGAACTGAACCCCTCTCTACCTCTGAGCCACCAGGAGGCACAGGCAAGGGCAGGGAGAGTTTCTGATACTCTGAGAGGGTCCCGTAACTCAGGATCCCCTGAACAAACTGCAGCTGGCAGACACAGGGTCTCCAGTCAGGACAGACAGTGGGAGGTGCCCTAACCAGCTGCACCCCTCCCTCCCTCGCTCCCTCCAGAGTGCAACCTGGCTTGAGGCTGGCACCACACCCCTCACTATGTCTTAGCCCCATTACCCTGGCGTTTTGCACACGCTATCCCCCGGTGAGTAAGCCTGGCCCTGCAGGGCAGGCTGGGGTGGGTCTCCCCCATCCCACCCCACCTCTGGGATTAAAGCTTTTGCCCAGAGCCCGTCACACAGGCTGGGTCTCTGGCACAGGGAGAGGCAGGCCCACCCTCCTCGTCAAGCCAAGTGTAAAGCACAGTTTGATCCAGGATCTCTTGGCCGACCAGGAAACCAGCTAATGGGTAGTAAATCAGTCTCCAGAGACGGTCAGGGAGACAAGGCCATGCCCGACTCTCTTTCTGTTTCCTCAGTCCATCAATCCCTCCTTACCTAGCCCAGAGAGAAGAAAAAGATCTCTTTCTTCTCCATTTATTTCTGTCTCTCATTAGAAATTTGAGGATTTTTTGGTTTGGTTTAGTTTGTGGTTTTTTTGTTTGTTTTGTTTTGTTTTGTTATTCCAACCCCTGCCTAGCCCTGGCTTCTAGCAGTGCCCAGGATTGGACCTGGGGCCTGGAAGCCTCAGGCAGGAAACCTCTTGCACAGATAGTGTGCTACCTCCCAACCACCTAGAAAGTGAAGAGGTTTTTTTTTTTTTAAATATATTTATTTCTTTTCCCTTTTGTTGCCCTTGTTTTTTATTGTGTAGTTATTATTGTTGTTGTTATTGATGTCATCGTTGTTGAATAGGACAGTGAGAAATGGAGAGAGGAGGGGAAGACAGAGAGGAGGAGAGAAAGATAGACACCAGCAGACCTGCTTCACTGCCTGTGAAGCGACTCTCCTGCAGGTGGAGAGTCAGGGGCTCGAACTTGGATCCTTATGCCGGTCCTTGAGCTTTGTAGCACGTGCGCTTAACCCGCCGCACTACCGCCCAACTCCCCAAGAGGTTATTCTTTTAACTGTACAAACAAAAGCACTGACAGTTTGTGCCTTCTGGCGCTTGAGGACCTAGTTCTGAGTGCTGGAGGTGGAGGAAGGGGAAGTTCAAGTATGTGTGAGCACAGTTGCTGTCCCCACTGTCAATAAAAAGAGAAATAGGGTTCCAGTGGTGTTACACCTGGTTGAGTGCACACTTTACCATGATTGAGGACCTGGGTTCAAGCCCCCAGTCCACACCTGTGTTTGTGGGGGGGTGAGGAGCTTCCTGAGCAGTGAAGCAGCACTGCAGGTATCTCCTTTTCTTTCTCTTCTTCTTTTTTTTTTTTTAATCGACAGAACAGAGAGAAATCGAGAAAGAAGGAGACGGAGGGAGAGAAAGACTCTGCAGCCCTGCTTCACCATGAAGCTTTCTCCCTGCAGGTGGGGACTTGGGGCTTGAACCTGAGTCCTTGTGCATGATAGCACATGTGTTTAACCAGGTGTACCAGTTCCTACTTTGTATTTTTTATTTTTCTTTTGGATGGAGATAGGGAAAAATTCATAGGGCAGGGGGAAATAAGGAAAGAGACACACCTGCAGCCCTGCTTCACCACTCTTTTTTTTTTTCTTTTTTTTATTTTTATTTTTATTTTTTTATTAAAGAAAGGATTAATTAACAAAACCATAGGGTAGGAGGGGTACAACTCCACACAATTCCCACCGCCCAATCTCCATATCCCACCCCCTCCCCCGATAGCTTTCCCATTCTCCATCCCTCTGGGAGCATGGACCCAGGGTCATTGAGGGTTGCAGAAGGTAGAAGGTCTGGCTTCTGTAATTGCTTCCCCGCTGAACATGGGCGTTGACTGGTCGGTCCTACTCCCAGTCTGCCTCTCTCTTTCCCTAGTAGGATGGGTCTCTGGGGAAGCTGAGCTCCAGGACACATTGGTGGTGTCTTCAATCCAGGGAAGTCTGGCCGGCATCCTGATGACACCTGGAACCTGGTGACTGAAAAGAGAGTTAACATACAAAGCCAAACAAATTGTTAAGCAATCATGGACCCAAAGCTTGGAAAAGTGGAGAGGAAGTATTATGGAGGTACTCACTGCAAACTCTAGTATACTTCTGCTTTCTTACTTTGGTGCCATACTCCAAACTCAGTCAATTTCTGCTTTGCGTTTCTACTTCTTTTTTTTTTTTTTTACATGCATAACATTCCCCAGATTCCCATTTAGCAATACAACCCCCACTGTTTCATTCATCATTTTTCATGGACCTGTATTCTCCCCACCCACCCACCTCAAGAGACCCCTCACAGAATGGGAGAAGATCTTTACATGCCATACATCAGATAAGAGTTTAATAACCAACATATATAAAGAGCTTACCAGACTCAACAACAAGACAACAAATAACCCCATCCAAAAATGGGGGGAGGAATTGGACAGAATATTCATCACAGAAGAGATCCAAAAGGCCGAGAAACACATGAAAAAATGCTCCAAGTCTCTGATTGTCAGAGAAATGCAAATCAAGACAACAATGAGATATCACTTCACTCCTGTGAGAATGTCACACATCAGAAAAGGTAACAGCAGCAAATGCTGGAGAGGGTGTGAGGTCAAAGGAACCCTCCTGCACTGCTGGTGGGAATGTCAATTGGTCCAGCCTCTGTGGAGAACAGTCTGGAGAACTCTCAGAAGGCTAGAAATGGACCTACCCTATGATCCTGCAATTCCTCTCCTGGGGATATATCCTAAGGAACCCAACACATCCATCCAAAAAGATCTGTGTACACATATGTTCTTGGCAGCACAATTTGTAATAGCCAAAACCTGGAAGCAACCCACTTCACCACTCTTGAAGCTTCCCCCTGCAAAAGGGGAGTAGGGCCTTGAAACCAGGTCCTTGCACACTGTAATGTGTACACTCAACCAGGTGTGCCACCACCCAGCCCCAGGGGTCTCCTTTTCTCTCACTCCTATTTCCCACATCCCTTTCAACTTCTCTGTCTACATCCTGAATAAATAAAAAATTTTTAAAAAAGAAATAATTGTGTCCCAGAGGCACTAAAAGGCCCTGAGACCCTCCCCATCACCTCATTTAAAAAGAAAAATCAAAAGCTTCAGGGCTGGAGAGATGTCTTTCCAGGTAGGGTACATGCCCCCTGCCCAAGTTTGAGCCCCAGAACCACATGGGAGGTCCCACAGCAACAGAAGAAGCTTCACTGCTGTGTTGTCTCTTCCTCTTTCTCTGTCTCTATCAAAATGAAAATTAATAATGATATTTATTATTATTATTATTATTATTATTATTATTATTATTATTGGGCCCAGAGTGGTGTTCAAGGATCCCAGTTCAAAAAAACAGGAAAAAAGAAAAGTGTGTTGGCAAGACCATTGCCCACCAGTATGCCGCTCTCCTGCCAAGTGCCCCTCTCCACTCTCTTCAAGACATTAGTATTAGCACTGGGGCCAGGTGGTGGTGCACCCTGTTAAGTGCACATGGTACTACGCACAAGGGATCCAGGTTCAAGCCCTTGGTCCCCACCCGCAGGGGTGCCATTTCACAAGTGGTGAAGCAGGTCTGCAGGTGTCTCTCTGTCTCCCTCACTATCTCCCTTCCTCTCTCAATTTCTCTCTGTCCCGTCCAATAAAAAGGAAAAATGGCCACCAGGAGCAGTGGATTCATAGTGCTGGCATGGAGTCCCAGCAACTGGGGAAAGACATATTAGCACCAATTACAGGGAGTTTGTAGTGCTAAACTCCTAACTGTCTAGGCAACCCCTGGTGCCCCCTCAGACTGAGGCAATTGTGCAGTGCTCAACCTGAACGCCCTTAGCCTGCGGGGCCAGAGGGTGAAACTGTGGCTGAGCTGGAGAGTCCCACTCCCTTTGCAGAGCATAGGCTGAGTTCTCTTAGCTGGGACTAAACAACTCAACAACCAACAGCTGCATAGGAGAGCTGAATCAGGGAGGCTCCCCGGTGCCCCCTGCCCCAGACTCACCCACCAGGCAGACAGGAGGTGAGTGAAGCATTCTCCCTCTCCCTGGCCTGCCTCCTGGCCGCATATCTGGGGAATGTCCACCATAAAGGGTGCCACCACCTCCACCCACCCAGGATTTTCTGGGTCACTGGGAGTTTTGGCTCCCATCTGATACCTTTTTGTCTACTGTTTTCCAGAAGCACAATGTTGTGGGCTCAGTGCACACTGCACAGGGAAGCCGTGTTCCCAGCCTGCAGGCTTTGCTCCTGTGTGTTGGAGGTGCAGGGGGAGGAAGGAAGGAAGGAAGGAAGGAAGGAAGGAAGGAAGGAAGGAAGGAAGGAAGGGAGAGAGGAAAGGAGGGAGGGAGGGAGGAGAGAGAGGAAGGAAGGAAGAAGAGAGAAGAGAGGGAGGAAAAGAGAGAAGGAGGGAGGGAGGGAGGGAAGGGGAGAGGGAGGGAGGGAGGGGAAGTTTTCTCTAGCAGTCTCTCTTCCACTTGGAAACACAGAGCCCTCCACAGCTGCCTTTGGGCTGGTTACCACCCTGGAGCAAATTCTTTGTCAAGTTAAAGGCCCCGAGATAGATGGACATCACACAGCAGTGAAAATGAGAGAGCTGGAGCACCCAGAACCAGACTTTATACACAGGTCTGGAAGTTCAACGCAAGACAATAGAGATTATTTTACATTAAATGACGTAGACAAAGTGTTAAACAACAATAACAAAAAAGCTCTCTTTTATGAAGAGAACTGTCCTGTCCTGGCCATGTTGTCCAGTATCTTCCAAACCCTGGTGGGCTCAGCAGCCTGAGATGTAAATAACAGACAGTAGCAGAGCTGCTGCTAAGTCAAGGTGAGTGGTCACTTGTTCGGTGAAGAATATGCACTGAGGAGCCAGGCGGTGGTGCACGTAGTTAAGCACACACACTACAATGCACAAGGACCTGGGTTCAAGCCTCTGCAGGGGGAAAGCTTTCCCCCACCTGCAGGGGGAAAGCTTCACAGATGGTGAAGCAGGACTGCAGTTGTCTATTTCTTTCCCTCCCCTCTCAATTTCTCTCTGTCTCTATCCAATAATAAATAAATAAAATTTTAAAAAGAAAAGAAAAAAGTTAAAACAAAAAAGAATATGCAGTGAAATTGCTTTGGGTTCCCAGAAGCACGCAGAGCCAGGACTTGGCTGGGAAACCCAAACAGAACAAAAGTCAGGGCAGGTGTGAGGCTGCACAGCGTGGGCAGAGAAAGGGGACAGCCAGAGCTTTCTGGAGGCAGCAACTCTAAGAGGACATCAGAGAGAAGGAAGGTCTGGGGCGACCCGTGACTGCCAGACAGAGGGTGGAAGACAAGGCTGAAGGAGGAGGGTGAGGTACAGGTGGTGCTGCTCAGATGGTCCTGGGAGGAGCTGACGGAAGAATCAAGGGCAACACGTCACTGCACTTAGTGCAACGAGGGCTGTTTGAAAGCACCCAAGGGCCCAAGGGTGCTGTCCTCACTAGGTGTCTGATTGTCCTCTGGCCTTCAGTCTGGTGTGTGGGGGGGATTCTCTCCAAAGTCACAGAACCAGAGTGCAGCAGACCCTGACAGTCTGGGATGGTGTAAACTGAGAGCTGAGCAGGTCCTGCCCGTCAGATGCCTAGTGCAGATTCTTGCTGAATAGCAGTCTCCCTACTTGATACCACACCCCTGCAGATGCAGGGCCAGGACCAGGCCTCCCCAGACTCAAGCTGGGATGACGCACCCCACCTTGGTAGACTCCTCAAGGACACGGCAGCCCTGACTGACAGGGGAAATGCTGGAAGAGTGGCACCTCTACCTGTCAGGTCCAGAATGTTCTTCAACTTTGCTGCCGACACCAAAAAAATGTATGGGTTGCAGAAGGTGGGAGTTCTGGCTTCTGTAATTGCTTCTCTGCTGGACATGGGTGTTGGCAGGTGGATATTTACAAGGACTAGGTGGAAAAGACCTGAGAGGAAGGGTGAGGGAGGAGGGGGTAACTGCAGGGACATGAGACCCCTGACCAGCTTCATTGAGCAGAAGACTCCCTCCATGGGTGCAGTGTTGAGGAGGGAGACTCCAGGATGAGGTCTTTGGGTGTTATTTTAAGATTCCATTAAGGTAGGACACCCAGTTGAGCGCATGTGTTACTATGCTCAAAGACCCAGGTTCAAGTCTCCGGTCTCCGCCAAAATGGGAAACTTCACAAATGGTGAAGCAGTGCTGCAGTTCTCTCTCTCTCTCTCTCTCTCTCTCTCTCTCCCCCTCCCTCCCTCCCTCCAGGGTTATTGCTGGGCTCAGTGCTGGCACTATGAATCCACTGCTCCTGGCAGCCAGTTTTTCCATTTTACTGCATGGAACAGAGAGAATTTGAGAGAGATGGGGAGAGAGGGATATAGACAGACATCTGCAGACCTGCTTCACCACTCATGAAATGTCCTACCTGCAGGTGGGGAGCGAGGGCTTAAATGCGCATCCTTGAATGAGTCGTTGTGCTTAGTACAATGTGTGCTTAACCCAGTGCGCCACCACCCATCCCTCTCTCTAGCTCCCCCTTCCCTCTCAGTTTCTGTGTCTCATCAGTAAATAAAATAGATTTTGGACAAGTTATTTAAACTCTGTGAAACTCAGTCTCCTTGCCCCTCTAGGGGGAAATGAAACCTGCCTTGTGGGGGTTTTGTGATGACTGAAAGACTGATGTATAGAACGTCCTCAGACCAACCCAGCACACAGACTGACTGCCTAGTCCTGTGTCAACTCTTCACATTCTCATAACAATTCTTAACTAATTTTCGTTAGTAGTGAGTAATGATACTATAGTTATTGCTACTGGGAGTGATAATTATTATTCCAGGGGATCACAGCCTGATTGCACAAGGTCCCATGGAAATACTAGTGCTATTCCCAGCTGTCCCAGATCCCCTGCCTGTTTTCTTGTGATTGAATCTGTCTCTTTCAGGTGACCATACGTGCTTGATTTTCTTTTTTTTTTTCTACCAGGAAAATTAAATATTAGAGGGAGATTTTCAGGAGTCGGGCGGTAGCGCAGCAGGTTAAGCGCACGTGGCGCAAAGCGCAAGGACCGGCGTAAGGAACCCAGTTCGAGCCCCCCGCTCCCCACCTGCAGGGGAGTCGCTTCATAGGCGGTGAAGCAGGTCTGCAGGTGTCTATCTTTCTCTCCCCCTCTCTGTCTTCCCCTATTCTTTCCATTTCTCTCTGTCCTGTCCAACAATAATAACAACAACAACAAAAAGACAACAAGGGCAAAAAAGCGAAAATAAATTTTAAAAAATTAAACAAATAAATAAAATAGAGGGAGATTTTCTGGTGCTTCAAGATTCTACTCAACAAGACTGGGATTTTTGGTGTATCCAGTGGAACTCACTTGTTACCGTGCACGAGGACCTGGGTTCAAGCCTCCAGTTCCCACCTGCAGGTGTCTCTCTGTATCCCCTTCTATCTCCCCTTCTCCTCTATATTTCTCTCTGTCTCTATATAGTAAATAGATAACTAGATAAAATATTTCTCCACTCTTTATTTGTAATTAACAGTGTATTAAGAGGCTAAAGATCACTAGGGGAAGATAAAGACATATTGGGACCTGCCAACACCCATGTGCAGCAGAAAAGCAATTATAGAAGCCAGAACTCCCACCTTCTGTACCCCCAAAAATAATTTTGGTCCATATTCTCAGAGGAAGGGAAGTGGTGGGGGGAGGATAACCAGAGAACTCTGTACACCAATTCTATCAGGACCTGGAGAAAAAAAAGACAGAAAAGGGGGAGGGAACACTCAGAATTAGTAGGCGTGACTTAGAAAGAAAGAGAAGGAAAGACCATGGGGGGAAAAAAAAAAAAATATATATATATATATAGAGAGAGAGAGAGAGAGAGAAAGAGAGAGGGAGAGAGAGTTATAGAAATAATAGTCAACCCATATCTGTGATCTTGGGAGAACTTCTGCAGCTTCCAATTGAGGGAATGGGGACACAGAACTCTGGTGGTGGCAGAAGTGGTGTATAATTTTGTAAATCAATATTAAATCACTAATAAAAATTAATGTAAAAAGAGATATTATAAGATTATAGTATATAGTTCCACACCGACACCCACCACCACAATTCTGTTCCTACTCCCACCACCCAGATAACAACCAAAGTCTTAGAAACAGTGTGCTTGCTTTGTTTTTTGTTTGTTTTTTTTTTGTTGTTTTTACAAGTTTGTGTGTATCAGTTCTCTAGCTTCCACGTATGAGTGAAACCAACCAGTTCAAGGACTCTCCATACACATTTCCAAAGGGGCTTCCCCAGTCTGCACTCCCACCAGCAGTGGAGCACAGCTCCCTTTTCTCCACAGCCTCTCCAACACCTGTCATTTCTGCCTGGCTAGCGTGAGGGTGTTTCTTCCCAGGCATGTGCTCTCTGTGTTGGAGAGAACTCGCCCGGACCCAACCTGGGCTGCTGCTTACTCAGCATCGTGGAAGAGAGACCAGGAACTCGTGGCGGAGTGGGAATGCAATGCGTCTTTACTGATCAGAGACAACGCAAGTCAGAAAAGGAAATGGCTAGGAAAGGGGGTGGAGAAAAGGAAAGAGCAGGAAGATAGAACGCTTTTCCGTAGCAATGGTTGCTAGGGTTTTAACTGGCGGGATTAATGTACCCGGCAGGCAGGACAGGTCTTGAGGTAGAAAGAAGATAGATCAGGCAAAACAATGATTATGTAAATAGGCCTTAGTGTCAGCAATGGAGGATGGAGCAAGCAGGGGGGCTGCCCGACAGTTTCCTGGCCTGTTGATGGAAGCCCTTCTCTCAGGTATGATATGGTATCTCAGTGTAATTTTAATTTGCATTTCTCTAATGATGAGTGAAGTGGAGCAATTCTCAATGGATCTGTGGGCCATGAGTGTCTCTTCTTTAGAAAACTGTCT